>NW_017306081.1:1044165-1051819 GCF_001594115.1 Trachymyrmex septentrionalis | reverse complement strand
TATCACAAATGCTTCAGCCAGAAAGTCAAAAAGTGTACTTCGTGTGGTTAGAATGAATCCGATAAAAAAGAAGAAAACTAGAGGCTGGGGTATCAACATCCCGGATTTGATCGTACGCTGCCTATTTATTATAGACCGCATCTCTCAAAAAAATGTTCTTGGATACGGGAGCGGATGTTTTACCAAGAGTCATTCTTGTTTCACCGGGAAAAAAATGCAAAAAATTGAATTTCACGCTTTGCGCAGCAAATGGCATTCCTATAGCAACAGTCAAAGACTACTTCAATTGGACTTTGGACTACGCCGTGCATTCCAACGGTTTTTTCGCTTGGCGGATGTAAGTAAATCTATTTAGGAAAGATTTTTTATCACATTTGAATCTTTTAGTTGATATCTGCCGAAGAAGATTGATTGATGGTAGCACGAGCCTAAACGTATTTGGGCGAGACAACATTTCTATTTTGCAAGTACCGTTTTCAAAAACCAACACAATATACGACGAACTGCTCAAGGAATTTCCAGAGATTACACGAAGTCAAGTAATTCCGAAGAACATTAAGCATGGTGTGACGCACGCCATTATAACCAAGGGTCAGCCTATGACAGCAAAAGCTTGTCATCTTGCTCCTGACAAATTAAAACCAACGAAGCTCGAATTCGAATTTATGTTGCACAAGAATTATGCTGTCCTTCTAAGAGTTTCTGGGCTAGTCCGCTGCACCTAGTTCGAAAAAAACCGGAGATTGGCGGCGACTTCCACAAGCTTAACGTAACTGAATCAAATTGTTACCCGATTCCATTTCTACAGGACTGGATGCAATTTTTACACGGGGCAACTATATTTTCAATAATCAATCTTGTCCGCGCTTATCAACAAATTTTAGTCAAGGAAGAGAATGTACTCAAAACGGTGATAATAATTAGGCTATATGAATTCCCATTCATGACTTTTGGATTGCGCAACGCATCCCAAACCTTTCGAAGGTTTATGGACCAAATTATTCGAGGACTCAATTTCTGTTATGCTTATTTGGACGATATTATCATCCACAAAACTCTGGAGGAACATTATGAGCATCTAAGACAGTTATTTCAGCGTTTGCAAGAATTCGGCGTAGTTCAATCAATACCGCTAAATGTGTTTTTGAGTCACCGAAAGTTTCATTTCTTGATGATCACATTTCCGCGAAAGCGCAACATTACCACAAAAGGTCGAAGTTATTCGAAATTTTCCAAAGCCGCAAATCGTTAAGGAGCTCCGTAGATTTTTGAGTATAGTTAATTTTTACCATAAATTTATACCTGATATCGCAAGCGCACAGTCTCCGTTACAAGAAGCGATCACTAGGCCAAAACAGAGCAGACAAACTCGGATTGAATGAACCAAGGAAAATGAAATCGCTTTTAAGAAACTTAGAGACGGTTTGCCCAATGCCACACTTTTCACATTTCCAGATCCATCGGCGCAATTTTCATTACAGGCCGACGCATCCGGATCCGCGATAGGCACCGTTCTGCAGCAATGGCAGAATCAAACTTGGAAACCATTAAGTTTTTTTTTTCCAGAAAGCTTACTCCAGCGCGATGTAACTATAGCACATGCGATAAGGAACTTCTACCAATCTACGCATCAATTAAACATTTCCGTTTCATGCTGGAAAACCGCAGATTCTTCGTGATCACCAATCATAAACCACTAATCTTCGCCTTTTCGCAAAAACTCGACCGAGTTTCATCAAAGTAATGTCTTCAATTAACATACATCTCGGAATTTACAACAGACATTTGCCACGTTTCGGGCGACAGGAATATATTGCAATAGTTGCAGACACGCTATCAAGAATCAATTCAATCATTGTCTACACGGAAGAGTTGGCACGCGAACAAGCTTCAGACAAAGAATTACAGCAAGAGCTGCAATCTCCCTCATTTAGTTTAGAGCTGCGAAAGTTTTTTTTATCTGAAACCAATGCTAGTCTGTACTGCGACTGCTCCCAAAACAATATCTGTCCATTCGTTCTAGTGACTCTGCGACGACGCATTTTCGACATGGATTGTCGCATTCAAGTGGAAGGGCTACCAGACGGCACATTGCGCAAAAATTCGTTTGGATCAATATAAATAAAGACATCGTCTGGGCAAGAGCATGTCTTCGTTGCCAACAAGCAAAGGTCGCTCGTCACAATCGTTTATTCTCTGAAAAACTTCCAGTACCAGACGCGCGTTTCAATCATGTACACCTGGATATAATCGGATCAATGGCACCTTCACATGGATTCAGATATTGTCTAACTCTAATTGATCGTTTCTCCAGGTGGCCAGAGATGGTACCTTTAGTCAATATTACGGCAGACACTATCGCAAAAGCATTTTTCACAACATGGATCTCTCGTTACGGTTCGCCTAAAATCATCACAACAGACCAAGGCTCACAGTTCGAAACAACCTTATTCAACGCCTTAGCCAATAGTGATCGGAACAAAACGCATTAGAACTATAGCATACCACCCATCCAGTCTAATGAGTTAATAGAACGCTGGCATAGATCCTTGAAAGCAGCAATTATGTGCCAAGCCAACGCAGAGTGGACTGATGTGTTGCCAGTCGTGCTTTTAAACCTGCGCTTCTGTTATAAAGAAGATATTCATGCATCAACTGTGGAGCTGTTCTACTCTTCCAGAATTTTTCGATCACGAGGACATGCTAAACAATTCATAATTTTTCATTGAACTATTTCGCAGGTTCATGCAGCGAATTCGTCTCACGGGTCACCATATATGCAACAAACCATTTAGATACAAAGATCTTTACGCATGTACGCATGCTTTTCTAAGGGATAACACTGTTGTAAACGCTCACTGGAGTGTCTTTATTCAGGACCGCACTGCTTTATAGAAAGGATATCCGATTAGGTTTTTACAATAGAAGTCGAAGGCAGAAGAATCAATGTTTCTACCGAGCGCTTAAAGCCTAAAACTTAAGCGCCTGCATATTTCGTCACTCCACAGGAAGAGCACGCCAACACAAGCAGTCAAAGCCCTACAGAACCTAGTACGACAAGTTCATCCAACGATCCATCGAATTTAATTTACACTCGACCAGTTTTAAAGACTTACCCAAGTGCCGTCTAATTTAAAAGTAAAAAGTCTGTAAGTTTTCAGTAGCAGCACATATTTTATTCATATTTAGTTATGTAAAGAAATTATTTCATAAATGTGCATTCTTTCCTTTTTTTTTATTTTTATTATGAGGTTGTACTTCGCACACATATATATATAAACATTATATTTCAAAATTTTATTAGTTTAAAAACTCAAGGGAGAATACTGTGGCGATACACAATTCCATCTCCCGTTCAGGTTACCGACAATACACTATCAAGTGATCCTCCCAAGTGGCGCTGATTAATATGCTCATGTAAACCAAACCAAAGGATAGAGTTTCCCTTCTTTAGTAATATATAATATATATATATAAAAAGTAAGATAAGAGAGAGTTGAGTCAAGATGACTGTATTATTAGACTTAAAATAAAGATATATTTTCTTTAGTAATTACTTATGCTTACTCGTCTGACCTCGCTGGATAGATCATACACAGTGGGGACTAAGATTGACTCTAATCGCAAACTAAGTAACTACACAAAAGTGAATCAATATGCCCCACTTATGGGGCATGTTGCGCATCCTCGAAAGATAAATTGAGTTATGAAGATAATTTAATGAGGTTATATATTATTAAAAAAGATGACATGAAAGGATTATGTGTATATTAATCAAATTTTTATTATTTTCATCTTAAGTATAATAATTATAATAATTATAATTAAGTATAATATTCCTTTTTTTTATATGCTTTAATTAACAAAATTAGAAAAACTAAAATCTTTAGTCTTTATAATCATTAAACGTAAAATATATGTTCAATCAATTAACATGGAATAAAATGCATTGATAAAGATTTCATTTAAGCTGAGTTTATAAGGTTATGAGATACTGGCTCAACAAGCTCCAATATCGGTGTTGACTGAAATATTTTTTTATAACTGAAGAAGAGTAAATAAAATATCAACTTGAACATTAAAGTTAAAAAATACATTAATAATGTATATCTAAAAAACACATTTAATTGTTATTAATCGCTTTAATTACCACATAGACCAAAAAGAATACTCACCTAATAATTTTACTTTTAATGTATGAAAACGAAAACGTACATGTTTGACTGTTGACAACCGGATATAAATTATTGTATTAAGCGCAGTAATCTCTGTCTTTGTGCTACCTTTCGCAAGCATAGACGTATATATTTTGATATATATTTAATATTTGCATTTAACAACTTGCCCCTATGCGCAACTAACCCTGCTCTACCCTACTTCCCTATGGTCCTCATATCGCTTCTTTATTTTAAAAATGACAGCTAACAAAAATCAAGTTTCCCGAGAAAAGAGACAAACTAATTTCAATTTGACAGAAAATTAATGATTAATTAAATAATATTAGAAAAAGAAAAGGAGATCGGAGCATCGTAAGTTACAGGATATCATGTATCATCCATTATTTAACACAATCCAGAATGTTTAATTATAAAACTGATATTATATGATTGTTGCTCATTCTATACTTCGTAGTGATCAAACTCCTTATCTCAGAACGTACGTGCCGTGATTTTTGATCATTAATGGTGATGCGAAAATAATTTTTCTATCATTCAAAAAATTTTAATATTGTTTTTTTTATACTAAAGGTTAAACATATTGAAGGCTAGATGCAAATTTCTATACATATTTTCTCATCTTAATACACTATACACAGTCCACTATCATTTATTTTTAGAATATGTTTCACCATTTTCTATATTATGTAAGTGTAATTGGAGCACTACGGATCAACACTGAATATTTATGATACAAAATAATATATGCGCTAAAAGGATGGCTGACCTAAGCAATTGATTTTATTTTACCTTCAAGTTTTATATCTATTTACTGATTAATATAGTTCTACTTATAAATTTTTTAGTTCTATTTATAGATTTTCAGTTTCAGTTGTAGTTATGCTTTATTATATACTGAATAAAAAAAAATACAGTAATATTCGATGACTATTAAGAATATGTAAGTTAATTAAAATTCCTTTACAACTTTCGTCATTGTAATTTTTCAAATAAATCTTTTTACACAAGTTATTCATAATGTGCTGACTATGAGGTACCTTGAGTAATTTCTTAAAAAATGTATTTATATTTTTTTCTCAAAAACCAATCAATATTTATCAAATATACTCAATCCATTTTTAAATATATATATATATATATATATATATATATACGTTGTAATTACATAAAAAAATAAGATAAAAGATTTTATCTTTAAAAGTATTTTAAAAGTTTAAACTTATGTGCCTTATAATATCCGGTCTCTTTTATTTTTAAAGCGCCTCCAGACAACATGGCTAATATAGGTACGCCAACATTAACAAATATTACACAAACACACAAACATGAATATGAATGTAGACCAATATTTAGCGTATGCACTCAATATTGGCTGTGTCGTTTAACATGATCAAGTGTCATTTGTGTCATTTTCGTTTTACGACTTAAAAAAAAACCACTCTTTTCGAGTTGTGATGTTTTGACAGTTTTTTTATGAAGTTAAACTAGTTCACTTTTGGTAATTGATAGGATAATGTTTATTTAATTCGTTTATAGTAATAACTAAAAATCACGCTTTTTCAATTGTGTCACTTTTATAACCCTTCGTAATCATTGGGGGACCCCAAAAAGATGTAAAGCTTTATATTTCTAAGATCTTTTTTTAAAACGGGACTTAAACTGTCATTTATCTGATTTAAAATACTCTCTTTGCGCCCTCGGCTCAGAGATGGGCACGAGACAAGAAAAGTCTCGGAGGAAAATGGTTTCAAAATCGCGAGACGAGATTCGAGACCAAGATCATTTGTAACATTCGAGATCAATACCGAAACCTAGCATAACAAGATCGAGATTATTTAAAATTCCCGACCTCGATAATCTGTTACAAGTGATCTTGGTCTCGAATCAATATATACAGCTGGTCACATAAAGGTTGCAACACTTGTTCTTCAATGGGTTTCGGAACGCAATTTACTCTCCTTGTGATTGATTCTTACTCATGAATTTATAAATAAGAACCAATCGCTCGGAGCAAGTGGTATTCTAAAAACCTATCGAAAAAAAGTGTTGCAACCTTTCTGTGACCGGCTGTATGTATAAAGAAATGCAGTATAAGACGAACCATAGACTTCTATATTAGAAGAAAAGCCCCTATTATGAAATACCGAGTTTATTTTGAGTAAATGCTAGAAGTCTATGGGCAAAATTCAAAAAAATAATGGGTCATTTTGGAGGGAATTTAATAAGCTTTAAGATAATATTATGTAAAATTTAATTAAAAAAAATTTTTTTTTAAAGAAATGTAAAAAGTGAACAAATCACAAAGTAAAAAAATTGTACTCCTATGTATGAAATGCCCCGAGAAATCGATAATCCAACGCAAAGTACGTTAGTATTGCAATTAAAAAACATTATTTAATGTTTCTAAAATATAAGCAAGTATTTTAAAATAGCCAGTGTGTGCACAAAATGAGCGATGCATTGTACCCAGAATTCATCTTCAGATAGTTGGAACCAAACATCGCAAAAATAAGCACTTAATGTTCAATCCAGTTGTTTTTATTATTATAAAATAATATTTATACTTTAGCAATGATTTTTACTATGACATAGGAGCATAGGTTATTTCATATTAAAAATACTCTGGGTATGTCATATTACGATATCCACGCCTTTCGGTTTTACAATCATCAAATCTAACTTCTATAGTTAAGCAATTCAATATCCCGTAATATTCTATTAGTAGGATCTTATTCTATCATTACCTGAATAATTTATTGCTAAATATTTACATATTAAATAATAAACAAGATTTAAACATCTCAATGAAACTTGAAGACATCCAAATTCTAAAATATTTTTTTTACGATGATTACAGGCATGATCTAATAATGAATTTTTAAATAGTTTTTAATCCAAGAGTAATAAATTTCTGGTAAAACTAATAGATATCGTTTATTAGTTTAGCAGAAACGCGACTATCTCATATTAGGCGCCTGTTTCCCCTATTGAAAATTCTTATAAGTTTTTTATACCAGATTTTAAAAAAGTTGTATGTGATTAATCAAGATTACTAAATAAATGTACATGAATCATATAAAAATGTTATATAATTTGTTCATGAATCTCACCAGTAATCTTTAATGACTTTAGGAATCTGGAATGAATCACACACAACGATTTATATCGCAATGAAAAGATTCATTGAAATTTAGGATATTTTTTTTCCACAATCATTGTACTTTTGTCTAGAATTTTAAGGTTCCTGTGTAGTTGCTGCTAAATCGTAATATCATAAGCGAGAAATGATACGTTAATTTTTGTTACATTTGTAAAGACAATTTGGATAAAATGGAATGATCAGATCGCTTTAAAACACTTGTAAAAATGTCTATACTATCTGTTCTGCAGTTAATAAAGTCGTAAAGCATATTTGAAGTGAAAATAAGCTACGCATGCGCATTGAGTAAATGCGTTTCATGTGTCTTTTATTACTT
>NW_017306081.1:1043589-1044065 GCF_001594115.1 Trachymyrmex septentrionalis | reverse complement strand
AATTAAAAGAATAACACAATTTAGATATAGTTCCGAATGACTCCTGCTCGCGATTAACTTGAAAATTTGCACATAAATTCTACTCAATGTGAGAAATAAAAAAATAGTCTCAACTTCGGAAAATAAAAAAAAAATTATTTTATAAATTATCCATAGCACTCATCAACTAAAATTGATTCTATATATGATATATACAACATGTATATCATGTAATACACATAATAATATCATATAATATATAACACATATATACAATAATTAACCAAAATTTTTTTTACATAAGCATCTTGGTGAGATGAGATGGAATTCGCTTTGCGTCGTCAAGCAGGGAAAGTCGTGCGTCCCTCAAGCAGGGGGAGGGGGGAAGTGGTAATACGCTCGTCATTATATTATAAAAAAAATCTTTCTTTATTGATCTCGCTGAGGAAGATCCAAAAAGTGGTCGAAACATTCAATTGTACAGCAAGTCAAACATA
>NW_017306081.1:1042843-1043489 GCF_001594115.1 Trachymyrmex septentrionalis | reverse complement strand
AAAGATTCATTGAAATTTAGGATATTTTTTTTCCACAATCATTGTACTTTTGTCTAGAATTTTAAGGTTCCTGTGTAGTTGCTGCTAAATCGTAATATCATAAGCGAGAAATGATACGTTAATTTTTGTTACATTTGTAAAGACAATTTGGATAAAATGGAATGATCAGATCGCTTTAAAACACTTGTAAAAATGTCTATACTATCTGTTCTGCAGTTAATAAAGTCGTAAAGCATATTTGAAGTGAAAATAAGCTACGCATGCGCATTGAGTAAATGCGTTTCATGTGTCTTTTATTACTTTTTACTACTATTTATTGACTGCCTGAATAGATAAGGATAGCTTTCGCCAATGTTTATAGTGTTTAAACTGATCTTACGATTTCGTTTTATCCGCCCTACTTAAAATGTCAAATAGAGACATACAGAAAATAACCCATATACGAGTGTATCCGTTTAATGTAGATATTTGTCTCTGCATTATACGATAGAAGCTACTAAAAACCCACTTAGTTATTTCTATTCGCATGTACATACTTCAAGTGTGGATACTTTGCTTGAAGAACCGCATAGAATATCTACTTTAAAATATAGATAGAAATCATAATTTTAGTAGCTAATAAATGCAGATATGTTGCTAGTCACAT
>NW_017306081.1:1039271-1042743 GCF_001594115.1 Trachymyrmex septentrionalis | reverse complement strand
AATTTATATAAACATATAATCAATGATTGTGCATTAAGTACCGCACCGAACTCTCATTTGCCTAATTTTTTATATTATTTTAATTTCGAAAATCCATAACTAGCATTTCTTATAAAAAAAGTTTTTTTATTTTCCGAAATTGAAACTGTAGGTTTTTTTATTTCTTATATTAAAAACAACTTATATATAAAATTTCAGAATCGCGAGCAGAAGTCATTCGGAACTGCACCCTACAATTTTTAGTCAGAATAATTATAAAAAATAAACTTGTTAATAAATAATAAAGAATATGAATTGAAAGAAAAGGTTTTGATATATACACTATAATTGCAACTTAAAATATCAGAAGCTCTTTGTACACTGTAAGAAAGTATGTGAAATTACATAAATATTTAAAAAATTATACAATTTTTAGTGGAAATATTTAAAATCGTATTTTTTCAAAAATTAGTACTTTTCTAAGTTATGTCTCTAATGCAAATATATCTTTATATTAGACGGAAAATTACAATAAATTACAATTAGATTATACCTAATAGTTTCTACATTAATTGTGTTGTTTCTACATTAATAAACAATAATACGTATATTTTATAATTCTTATATATACTTAAATATATATGTATTAATTTCTATAATATTATATAACAATAATAATACATTATACATATTACATTTGCATTTTTATGTTCGTATATGTCAGTATAAGTTTAAGAAAAATTGTATGCATTTATTGATGAATTAATGCGTAATTATTTTTGTACACTTAAGTTCAATTGTAAATTTATTTCTGCAAACTATTTATATTACAAAAAGAATAATTTCATTTTTGTAAGTTGTGCTTTTATGATTAAACATAAAAATGTAAGTATAATAATATGTGTGATGTATTATTATTATGTTATATAATATTACAGAAATTTATTCATTGTACATTTATACAGAAATTATAAAATATAGTACTGTTATTGTAATTTTCCGCTTAATATAAAAGTATATTCACACAATTAGGTGTAAAAATATTAATTTTTGAAAAAAAAAACAACTTTATATATTTCCTTCATAAATTGTGTAATTTTTATATGTAAAGGGTATCCCAAAATTAACGCAAGATTTGAATTTGCCGCCATTTGTGCAGTAAAGTGTTGGCAACCCAAAAAAAAAACAATTTAACAGCTGACAGTTTAGGGTTAGTGAAAATGGAGCGTGAAAATGGATTATTGAACATCAACAAATGGATGCTGATTTTTCGAGCAAAATCATCCTAAGCGATGAAGCACATTTTCACCTTGATGGCTTTGTTAATCGCCAAAATCGCCCCCTAGATCGTGTGATTTAACACCATTAGATTTCTTTTTATGGGGTTATTTGAAATCACAGGTCTATGTCAACAAGCCCACAACCACCCGTGCATTAAAGGAGGAGATTCAACGCTGCATCAACGAAATTCAGCCACATTTATGCAAAATGGTCATGGAAAATTTCGACAAACGAGTGCGTATGTGCATGCAAAGCCGTGGAGGCCATTTGCCCGATGTGTTATTTCACAAATAACCCTATCCTATGTACTTTATGATTCAATAAAAAAATAACAATCAAAAGACTAAAAACTGTGTTTTCTATTTAATTCAAATCTTGCGTTAATTTTGGGACACCCTTTATATATTATTTATATACTTTTTTTTTACCATGTAATCACAAATATCAAATATTTTTCTCTTAGTATAGAACAAGCAACGCCATGTATTAAAAGCAACTCGAGAAGGTAGCACCATTGGGATTTCCAAGATTTTCTTCGTTCAGAATTGTATGATACAATCACCATGGCCAAAATTGCTCGCGGCGAAAAATGTATAATATATCGATCGGCCGCTCCCAGAGCACGGAAATAAGTTCATGGAAAGCGCAACATCATGGTTCGAGAATAAAAAGAATTCATGAAGGTGGATTTGTTTTCAGAAATTTCGATTCCTAATGAGCGTCTCGACGCTTGTAAATCGCGTCGGTAAATGATGATCGGTGCATATTTCTTCATCGAACTCGTAACTTTAACTCGGACAAACACGGAATCGATCTCTGATGACGACGAGGATCCCTGGTTTATGTATTCTTTCATCGCATTGCGCATACGGTCGTCATTTCCGCAACACCCGGTTGTTTACTCAAGCGTGTTCACGGTCGTAGATAGATTTCCAAGCTCTGGCCACCAGATACTGCACCGTGTGTTCGGGTGAACTCGAATCGAGAAATGCCAACGGGTGCAGTGCGCGATATCAATTCCGATCTTTCGACACGAGATATTTTTCCAGAGGTATAGGATATGTCTCTTTTTCGAACAAAACTTCCGTAAAACATAGCTTTGAAATGCGATATCATCTGGTTTTGTCGAATACGATAAATTAAAAATAACAGTAAACGGTTTTAAGCGTATAATAGAAGTGTTTAAGGTTTTAAGATAAACAAGTATATCGTTCCTTTATTTCAAAAATGACACAACTAAAAACACATGTTTCGAATTATTATGAACAAATTAGATAAACATTACTATGTATATTGTCATCAATTAAAAAAATGAACTTATAGCGTAACTTCAAAAATATCATCAAATCGTCACAAGTAAAAAAGTAATTAAAAAAAACGTCGAAATTGTTACAACATAACAATTTAAACAATTTTTGAGGATTGTGAAACAAAAATGACAAAACTGACATTTGATCTGTTAAAAATATATTCTTTTTGCCGATATCATTTAATTAGCCAATAATTTTCTATCAAGTTAAAAAAATCACTTTTTTCCTTTTACTTAGGATTCTATTCTGTTTTTATTTCTTTATACTCTCTTATAACTCTCTTAACGACTATAAAGATCGTTAAGATGTTAAAAGATATAGAATAGAGTTATTAATTTTTTGAGATGTGTTATTTTTAGAAGTAAGAGAGCGATACGTATACATAGGTAATATAAACTCGCAAAGGGATTATTATTAATTATATTCATTCGTACATATTATTAATTAAAATAATTGCATTCCCGAGATTAATGATGTGTACAATTATTTTCTACGAACAATTAATTCATACACGGTAAAAACATTGTGTATATGTGTTGGAAATATCCATTCACGTTCTTATTAAACGTTTATGTTGAATTTTTTAACTTATTCTAGTGTTCATTTAACATATGATTATGTTATTTAAAGATTTAGTGTTAAATTAGCATTTAACGTTTTTTAATATAAAAATGACACAATTTATAAATAAGCGAATAAGTAACATAAAAATAATGCGTTTTAAAATGTAAATTCTAAAATGAATGAATGAAATACCCGTTAATTTAACGTATCATAAATGTTAATCTTTATCCTATCAGCTACAATTTGGTGCCTCATCCATATACTATAAACACCCGCACTAGAATCCGTCCGTTTTTTTCGCCTATTCAGATAATTTAAAAAAATCTCTAAAAATTTAA
>NW_017306081.1:1038763-1039171 GCF_001594115.1 Trachymyrmex septentrionalis | reverse complement strand
TTTTATAATTCTTATATATACTTAAATATATATGTATTAATTTCTATAATATTATATAACAATAATAATACATTATACATATTACATTTGCATTTTTATGTTCGTATATGTCAGTATAAGTTTAAGAAAAATTGTATGCATTTATTGATGAATTAATGCGTAATTATTTTTGTACACTTAAGTTCAATTGTAAATTTATTTCTGCAAATTATTATATTACAAAAAGAATAATTTCATTTTTGTAAGTTGTGCTTTTATGATTAAACATAAAAATGTAAGTATAATAATATGTGTGATGTATTATTATTATGTTATATAATATTACAGAAATTTATTCATTGTACATTTATACAGAAATTATAAAATGTAGTACTGTTATTGTAATTTTCCGCTTAATATAAAAGTATA
>NW_017306081.1:1035493-1038663 GCF_001594115.1 Trachymyrmex septentrionalis | reverse complement strand
TGGCACTTCATTTTGGAAAATAATAAAATGTAGTATAATTTATAATTATCAAAAGATTCAAAGAAACTTACGGGAACAGGAATCGCTCACCCATGTTAGTAGGATAAGGATTAATTATAATATAATAAAAAAATATATTTCCACAGTTTGCAACTGTGTCAGCATAATCTTTTGTGTGATCATTTTTTTTTATATAATAATATCTGTGTTATATTTAACACAAATTTTCCAACAGTATAGCTACTAACGTAATAGATTAATTAACGTAAATTATTATAAATTTATTTTGTTTAAAATAACTTACCATATGATGGAGTAATAAATAATAAGGAATAATATGTGATATAGAGTAATAAATAATAATGAGTAATATGATATAGAAAGTGATAGATATATATATACTTATCGCTACTTGCTAGCTTGAATTTCATTATACAAATGATATCACAGCACTCAGCAGTCTTGAATACACTAAGTTATGTAAGTATTATCAAAAATGTATATAGTCACAAAATATTAACGTATTATGAAATATAAATATATTATAAATCTACGTTAAATATTTTAAATTAATTTCTTGTATTTTAAATTAATTTTTATAACAAATTTTTTGCTTATAAGCACTGCCTAAGATAAAAAGTAGGCAGCGCTAATTATCCATTTAACTAACTAAGGGAATACTTTAAAATGGAAATGCCATTACTTAAACTTAAAATTCAACGAAAAAATTTGCTTAAATTTAATTAAATGATGTATATAAATATATATGATTAATAGTAAATTTCAATTTTTATAAATAAAGTGTTCAACTCTTTCTTTTAATTTAAAATAAATGATTAATTAATTATTCCATTTAGGAAAGATGATTGTCTATTTAACAAATAAAATTGAACTTTATTCTGGTAAAAAGACATCTGTCTATAATATATAAATTAATATATAAATTGAGTTATTATTCAGACTTTCATTCAAAAATAAAATAAAATTATATAATCAATAATAATATTAATAGAACGCGCATATAAGAGTTAAGCGCGGTAGTTAGAGCAAAAATCTTTTTATTCTAAACGTTCTTCTTTAAATTGGCAAACGCGATGTCCTTCTTATAATTCACAAACGTTTCGACTCCCTTCCGAGCCATCAGTGTACAATTTTTATGTTTCGCTTTTTCAAGTTCCTTATGGGGAATATCGCTCATGCTGTTTGGTAACCGATTTATAGAAGAACGTCTAGAATAAAAGATTTTTGCGCTCTAACTATCAAGCTTGACTCTTATATGCCCATTCTATTACTGTAATTAATTTTAAGTTTAAAGTGTCTTAAATTATTTAGTTTTAATTTTAATTATATAATCATAATAAATTAAATACTAAATAACAAATTAAAAAATCAGATTAAATAAATATAAGAAATCACGATTTAATCTCATTGTTTTTAACATATTAGAATTATAATTTCAGTATTCTCGCGAAAAATAACTCGGGAGAATATTATACGAATAAGAATCTTAATATTAAACTAATTTCCGTCAATATTTTTCAATATCCTCAAAATATTTAGATAAATTTCTTTTAAAAAATATTAATTATAAATATAAATATAAATTTAATATGTAACTACTGATACGTTTGTATATCATTAAAATATTCACATCAAAATTGAAATAGATTTTACTAATAAAAGCTATTTTATGAATCTGTTCTTATCAGGTGAAGTTCTTGCATCGTTCATTTTTCTTTCTTTTCTCTTCAATATTGGAGAAAAAAGGAGAAAAGATGAACAATGCAAGAAGTTCCGCTGGAAAGAACTGATCATACATCAACATGCAATATAAAAAAATTGTCTAACATTCTTCTAGAATTTATGTAAAAATGTAATTTAAAAGTTAGCACTCTTTATAATTCTTAACCTTTGCCGTACAAGAGAGAATCACTAGTGACCGAGCAAACCTTGTTCGTGCAAGTTTCTTTGTGTCTTTTGGTAATTATAAATTATACTACATTTTATTATTTTCCAAAAATGAAGTGCCAATATTTATTCTAGAAAGTTGAAAGTACGTTGGTGAATTTTTAGAGATTTTTGAATCATTCTGAATAGGTGAAAAAAACGGACGGATTCTAGTGCCCCTGTTTGTATGGATGAGGCATCAAATTGTAGCTGGTAAGGTAAGGGTTAATTTTAATACATTGAAAGTTTTTTCCGTAAGTAATGATTTTCTTTTCTCTATAGAAAACAAAAAATCCGAAAATATCAAGGCGGAAAATTTTTTGGATATTACTATTATTAATAATAACAATCTAATTGAATTTGATTGGTACCATAAGCCTACGTATTCGGGAAGATACCTTAATTTTTTATCGTCGCATCCACTCTCACAAAAAAGAGATATAATAATAGGTATGATAGATAGAGTGTTTTTATTATCGGACCCTAAATATCACCAAAAAAATGTTGAGCACATTACTAAAAAAATGATTATCCGATTGATTTAATTTTTAATACTATTAACGCACGTTCCAAAATTCTCATTCATAAAGATACGATACAACAGAAAGAATCAAGTGAAGAAATTAAGAGGGATTGTACTTCTTGGTTTGTACTACCATATATTCCAAAAATTTCCGACAAATTCAAAAGAATTAGTAAAACCTTTAACACTAAATTAACTTTTACTAGCTTAAATAAATTAAATAGTTTGATCAAGGGACATAAAGACATCCTCTCGAGAGAAAAGAGAAAAAATGTTGTGTATAAAATCTCATGTAATGCGATGCCTTTTATGTTGGACAGACAGAAAGAAAACTTAAAACTAGATTGGCTGTGAGTATCATAATCACATTAACCGTAATAGTAACAACTAATCGGTGATCACAGAGCATCGGATTGAATTTGAACATGACTTCGATTGGGAGAATGTCGCGATATTGGATGAAGAGCGTTTTCTTAATAAACGTTTAATATTTCAGTGTCTTCATATACTCATGTAACAAAATAGTCAATTTATGCTCGGACACAAGAGGGACATCAAACTTATATACAATTATTAAAAGACATTAAATAATTACATGTTATTTATACAAAATTATTGTTTATATATTGACATTGTTCTTTTTTCTTTTTATTTTCCTTGTTGACCTGACATATCTTACTTTATTATATTAAATGTATTA
>NW_017306081.1:1015086-1035393 GCF_001594115.1 Trachymyrmex septentrionalis | reverse complement strand
TATTGACATTGTTCTTTTTTCTTTTTATTTTCCTTGTTGACCTGACATGTCTTACTTTATTATATTAAATGTATTAGTCATATTTCGTTCGAGCTACGATCAACATACGTTTTTTAACTTGATATTCTTTAGTGATAATACGTTTTAATTAGTTTTGATCCAATGTCGAGACGAATTCCTTCTATGTCTTAGGGTGAGTCACCAGTTTTTTTAATGTTAATTTGTAACTTGTTGGATAGAATGGTTTCGAAATATTTATAAGATAATTGTTTTAATGTTTCGAATTACAACATCAAATCTGTTAGTCTGGTGATTTTTTTCTTGGACATGAAAGGATTGATATTTTGAAAGTATATTGCTGAGGGTGGTTCCAAAGTGAACTGAAACATACTATTTTTTTGGAATAAAGATTCTCTTTTCTGGAATAAAGATTTAAGATTGTGTATTAACTATTACGCTGATTCTCATTCGTCCTAATTTTTTTGGATCTTTTGTTGTTGAATGTAAGAGAGTTCGTAAGAAGATTACGTTATTACTATTTCTATATAGAATAATGTGAGAATGTCATTGTGGATTAAAATACTAACACGCACACGCACATATGTATAGCGTCTTTCCAGAATTAATAATGAAATCATGAGAAACAAAAATCAGACTGTATTTCACGATAAACTTTATCCTTATTGCAAATATAACGTAATGAATATCAAATTGACTCTCAAGATCTATCTGCTAAACCATATCATGTCTCAAAATTTCAGCTGACTTCTTCAGCAGAAACGCGGCTATAAATATCGGCATAAAAAGCACATCGAACACGAAACTCATTGCAGCCGACGGTTCGATGGTTGTTTGTCGATCTTCCCGTCACTCTGACATTTCTGTACTGGACATAACTGTTTACTCAAGAGCGTTTCGACAAAGTCCAGTTATAATCAAAAGCTGATCTTGTCTCGAAAATGTAATGGGTAATATCCACACGAGCACGCACAACGCTCGAGTAGTCTTTCTTTTCCAGTTAACAGTTAAAATAAATTTCAAAGTATTGTTTAAAGCATCCGTTGAGTAAATACGAAAGAAGGTATATGAGAGAAGTCCGGAACATCCTTCTGCGGGATAATTTGATAATAGAATTCGTTTAAGAGTTCGTCTAAGCGAACGTTAGGAATACAAAAGAAGTAAACGCAAAAGAAGAGTCGGACAGGCTAGCGCATGCTTGACGCCTCAATCTTGTTATAGTTCGGAATCGTGACTAAAGTTTTAAAGTAATTGGCACTAGATATGTAGGTTAGTTGCTATTCGCACTGTTAATGTCTTCCTGGCTACTTTGCAGCGGTAATCGATCGAGTAATGAAAAGGCCATCCGTTGGCCCGCTGATTGCTCGACTCATCGTCGCGATACCACTGACGCATCGCGATATAGTGCAATATCGTTAGCAAGGCGAGAGAGAGCCTGCGCTTCGTTATTCTGATTGCCGTGCTGTTTAATCAGATTCTGTATTCCCAGATGGTATACGCTCTATAACACGACTAGTTATCTCCTACACGATGACAGATAGGAATAATGTTCGAGAAATTTTTGGTGTGATCACGTATCTTAATTATCGCTTTTCCATTCATTACGGTAAATATGATTAATCGGTAAGATATAAGTGTATATCTTATCTTAAAAAAAACTTCTAATTATTTATTTCTAATCATTAATTAGTTGTGCAGACATTTATGATAAATTAGTATTCAGAACATTTCTTAATGTTAAGGAAGTACTTCCGCTTTTAGTACCATTTTACAACCATTCTTTTTTTTTTGTAATATAACAATCATAAATTGTTACATTTATTTTGTGATATTTAATTCTTTTCAAAATCCTTCAAACAAACGATATTTTTTGCACTTATTAACAAATTTATGTGGGCAAAAAAATATCCGTTTACTATTGCCATGATTTAAAATGCAGGCATTATCTAAAGTAAAATATTTAAAAAGATTAATCTATAAGTAAAGTTCTCGTCCGACTTATAATCAAATTAAAAAATTGATGTTTTGCAAAAATGACAAAGGTTTGAATAAAATTTTGATTTTTTACTTACTCTTAAAGTTATTCCTCAAAAATCAAAAAGTTAGAATTTTTATTTGACCGTAGGTCAAACGAGAACTATATTTATATAGATTAAAATTTTTTTTGGAATTTTTTGTTTCAGATAATTCCTGCATTTTGAATCATAACAACAGTAAATAAAGAATATTTTTCTTACATGCCTATGTAAAATTGTTAATAAATACTTTAAAAATCATTTATAATGCTTGAAGAAGTTTGTAAAGAATATTTAAATATCAATAAAGAATAAAGAATCGTGCACAAATCTTATGAAAAATGGGTTTTGGTCAAATTAATTTAAATTTTAATATTTTGCAACTTATGTCAAGCTGATTAAAATTCTTCATGAACATAAACCAAATAAAATGTCTTAGTTTTTGTTCTAGGACTTTTCGGAAAGTCTTATGTTTTATATGAAAAAATACAAAAAATCGAAATAAATCGTTTTTACATTTGTATACATGAATCAATAGTATATTTATGATTTTAATTTTGCGTCCATTTTCAAAATTACACAGAACAAATGTGGACGTGACAAACGTCTCATTTCTTTGAGATGCTTTTTACATGAGTCCCCTTACTTCTCATAAACACAGTGCTTGATTTTTATGAGTCCTCTTGCTTTTTTGGAAATCCTAATATGCTACTCAGAATTAGAAAATAAGATAAAGCTTTTTTCTAGAATGTTTTATACTGTAATAATATTGTTTGAAATATTTAAAAATATGATACTTTCTTTGTGATATTATGTTCGACAATTTTTTCCAACATATATGTATACAGTATACATCCATAATGTATTAGACAATATTCATAACTAATGTTAATTTAAAAAATTTGTTTGGATTATTTTTTCGTATAAGATATAATAATCTTCTAAAAATTCTGGAGCAAAAACTAAGGTATTTAAAGATTTGTGCCCACGAAAACTTTTAATCCTTAAGTTAAGTTTGACATGAGCTACAAAATATTAAAACTTGAAACAATTTGACCGAAACTCATTTCCCATAAGATTTATATGTGGGGTTCTTTAACAAATTTCAAATTTATGTCTGCTATATTAAAAAAAAAAATTCCTAAAAAAAGGTTATATAGAAAGAACGATACTAAAAGTGAAAAAAAATATTCCCTTAAAATAATACAATTTATGAACAATTAACATAAAAGTAATTTATATTAATATAAAAAATATTTTAAAACGTAAATTCTAAAATAAATGAGAAAATATGTTAATTTAATTTATTATAAATTAATAATTCTCTACTAAAGTAAATTTTAGAAAAAGTATAATTCCACAATTTGTTTACAAATGAGTTAATGTTTTTTATGTGAGTTAATTTTTATATGATATTTGTGTTATTTCCTAATATACTCAACTTGTATGAAATTAACATAAACATTTATAAAGGTAGATATATATAGAATATGTTAAAAACACAATTTATTTTACAACATAACATAATTTTTCCAAACGTATGTTTAATGCTAAATACTAAATAGTTCGCGGAAGATAATTCTATCTCATTAAAATTATAAGAATTAAATTTCGTTGAAAGAAGCAAACACCGCGCTTCAAAAACATTTATAAAATTGATAAGAGTGACTCACCAGTTCTCAGAAGCGTCCTCGTCGAGGATGGTCCCGTCAGCAAGTCGGTGAGGCAAATTAGACGTCGTGCGCGGTCGATTCCGGACCCTCGGTGGACCAACGACACCGGTCCTCGATAAGCCAGCCCGGAAAGACGCCCTTGCCCTGTCGACTGCTCGAGTCAACGTCATTGAATCTCATTAGTACTATTAGTAGTTAGAGAGCGACGGTGTGTAAAGAGCGCAGTGCTTTTGCATAAATTACCGCCGCAAGTAACGGTAATTACGCAACTATAACGATCGATATGCGACAAACGAACAATTTTTTTTGTATTATCTACATCCTCGACGCTCAGCTAATATACGCAAAACACGGAGGATTACATGCAGGATGTGTGGAATACAAATGTTGTGTAATATCTGGCACACGCGACAAGTTTTTCACGAATTAACATGTGCAAATGCTATCCTCAATTATAGACAAGTCATGTTAAAGTTATAATTCGCGATAAAGTACGTATGTATTACTTGGTACCGATTACGATATTATCATTCTTTTCTTTTTTTTTTCTATTTAATGCACGAGGTCTTTATTCACAACGATCGCTAACTTCCTTCTTTAAAGAAACAATAAGATTTTAAATTACCGAGGCGCTCTTATATTTTTATTTATTTATTATTTGATCCTTGCCATTCGATTTAGGATGGACTTCCAGTTAATATTTTATATATATAATATATATTATATATAATAAATACACTCGTCAACAAAATTATCGCATAGTAAATTTATATCAAAATTTTGTATAAATTCAAATAAGCGTAATTCCGATTCGAAAAATGACGCATTTAACAGTTTTCTTTTTTATTTTCAAGGCTAAAGTAGTAAGTTTGTACTTTGCGAAGCTTTCAATAAATTTTGAATCTATCCTTATTCCTACCTGGCATTTTCAAAAATAAGGACGTATTCTTTTTTTTAAGAAATTTGCATAAGTAAGTTTGATATATTGTATCTTCTCGAAAAAACATCGTACAAAGCTTAATGTTTTTTTTAATTTGTAAGAAAAATTTACTCCATCCCGTAGAGTGCGTCAAATTATGCAAATTCCTTAAAAAAAAAAAAATACATCCTTATTTTTTAAAAGCTGATAGGTAGGGGCAAGGACAAATTCGAAATTCGTTGGAAGCTTCGTAAAGTACAAACTTTACCCTTGAAAATAAAAAAAAAAACTTTTAAATGCGACTATTTTTCACGAAGTAACGCTTATTTAAAATTATGCGAAATTTGTAATAAATATATCTATACGATAATTTTATTGACGAGTATATTATTATATATATATTAACTTCTAGATAATATTTTCTATATATTATATTTACATTTCCGCAGGACTGGGTAAGTTAACTTTTTTTTTGACTATGTGTTAAGTTAAAGTTAATAACCTTGAAAATTTAACTTAGTTAAGATACAAGTTAATTTATAATGAAATTAATTGAATTAAAAGTTAAGTAAATAAAAAAAATAATTGAAAAGTTAAAAATTAATTTGTTTTTTTTTAATTTTTTTATTTTAAGATTTCAGGATGTCAGTTTTACAAATAACGGAAATAACAAATAGATATTTCATTTAGAAAATACTCCATATTTTATTTACATTTGTTTTGTTTATATATATTGTTTACATAGACTGTTATATATACTAATTGAATATTTTGTTCATATATACTTATTAAATTTAAGTAATAAAGCCATTTCGAAATGTCGGACATCTTTTCTCACAAGTTATCGAAAATGAATCCTCTACTTGCACTAAACAGCCGTTCAACGTGAACCGAAAATGGTATTGATGTGTTATATTTTAATAATAAGGAATAATAGATTTCAACCTATCAGAAACTAGATACATCAAAATATATGGTTTCTGACAGATTGAAATCTGGGGCTCGATTGTGCAATTTGAAATAAGGTGAAAATCACAAAAGTGAACAAATTCACTAGAATATTTATAATTTCAATAGTCAACACCTAATAAATTTGCTCTATTTTGTAATTTTACCTCATTTTTAACTATCGTTATTGCCGCATATTATATCTGAGACTTAACTTAAAAAAGAATAAAATAAAAAATTAATAGTTACGGATAAAATGTAACTATATAAAGTTAAAAAGTTAAGAGTCTAAAATGAAACTAAATTAAGTTAAAATTAATTAACTTTTTAACTTAACTTTTATCTTTATAACTTAGCACTACCCAACCCTGCAGTTGCGTTTTATAATTTCACATTCTCATTTTATACATTTTATTTCTTTACATTTATACTTTCATATCCCTTTAAATAAAACTTCTACATGGAAAAAATGTTTGCTAAAGTAAAATTAAAAACTTAATTAGATACAGATTTGAAAATAATTTTGTTTTAAATTATCAAAATTATTAAGTAGCACGCTAAAGCATAATAAACAATGTTACAAAAAAATGGTGACATTCTAGCAACTAACTTGAGCGCTTCATATAATTATTTTGATAAATTTAATAAATTTTTAAATCTCTCTATTATTTAGTGCCCTTTTTAGGTATTTTAACAAAATCGTTCTTTTCATGTATATACATACACGGAAAAACTAGTTTTGCTGGAATCTAAAAATTTAATTCATACAGATCTGAAAATAATTTTGTTGGTTCATTAAAATAACTTTGTCATATTTGAGATTCCTATATAATTATTTTGACGGTTCAATAAAATTATTTTCAGATTGATATTAAAATTTTTAGATCAGTAAATTCGCTCTTTCCGTGTATGACATTTAATCAGGACTAAATTCTTATTTTTTCAACAATAATGAATATTTAATGAGTGTAATTTACAATCATTAAAATATTTAATATTTAATGATGATAATAATGATCATTTAATATTTAATGATAATAATAATTATCATTTAATATCTCGATCGAAATATTAATGACACATGCGTCGTCGAAAGTTAACGATAGATTTAACTTGGTCGACTCCGCATTGTCACGCTCGGCTCGTCGAACTTGTCACTTGTCAAGTGCTGGAAAATCCATTTGCCACACCGCTCGGCAAGGATACTTTATAAAGATAAGTCAGTCAACGTCGTACTTTTAATTCGCCGTCCGACATCGCAGCGTTCACGACGTCTGGCACACAGATGACAAAATGTGTAATGCCCGTTTCTGCTCTTGATTTCGCGCCAGACGTGGCCGTTGAACTTTCACTAAAATACTATGCCTGTCTTGGAACCCTACGTTCACCGAAATTCATCAGCCTCCACTGAAAAATGACACGTGCATATTGATCACGTTGAATTTTACCAAGACGCGCTTGAAGCGAGAGACATGAATTATTTTTATGTGTCTTCTCATATAAAGTTTTCTAGCCCGTAACAGAAACTGATATTTTTTATGATGCTAAAGAAACACATGTGTCCTTGAGACCTACAACCAGTGCCACAAGAGCATCATCAGCAGTTCTTTGAAAGAAACTGATGTGAGTAATATTAAATAAATTAAAGTTATATTTTAAAAGTACATTACATTTTCTAAAATGCATTTACTTAGCATAACATCCAATTACCATTAATATTAATTATAGCTTGTCGTCAAGTTTTCAAGGAAATATGATTTTTATGAGATTTTCACGAACATGAAAATGACATCGATAGATGGATTGGCTTTCCCAATCTCCGGACGTAAATCCGGATTGAAAATCATGGAAATGAAACCGAGAAGCACAAATATTTACTTTGAAACAGTTATCTTGACACATTCGAAAGATTCTTGACACATTCAAAATTCTGACTGAAAATTTCAAAAGTTTCAACAACAAGTAATAATGATTACATTATGATTAGATGCCATACTGAGTAAATGCATGAAATAAACTAAGTATATTACTTTTAAAATGTACCTTTAACTTTTAATATACTTTTTTTCAGAGAATTACTGACAACGCTTTTGTGCCATTAATTTTATTAAAATTTTTTGTTAATATTCTTGAGGCTTCCACGGGTGCTTTCTATATAAAGATTATGCGTTTCGCGGGTTTTCTCCGTGTCCAGATACATCTTGGAATGCCAACGTTTCGTGAACCTTGCAATATCAGGCTGCTCCTCATCCTGATGAAGTGGACTGCAAGGTTCACGAAACGTTGGCATTCCAAGAATGGATCTGGACACGGAGAAAACTCACGAAATGAATGATCTTTATATAAAATTTTTTGTTATTAATTTTAAAAGTTTTAAATTTTTTAGCTATATAAAAAATTTAAATACTTGAACTCACATTAATAAAAATATAATATGATAATTAGCTTATGAATAAAAAACTATGAAAAATAAGATTATAAAAATAATATTATTCCACACACACGTACACGCACACACACACACACGCGCGCGCGCGCACACACACACACACAAATCATTACACAATGCTATTTAAAAATTAAAAAATTAAAAAAGTGTCCCAGAGTCACCTGTTCCATATGTTTAAATTATGGATTAAAAATCTAATCAAGATATCAATTTCAATATATACTTAATATTTATCATTTATTAATTGGAAAATAATGTATCTGGCGCGCGTGCAAATGAGGCAAACTGTGTTGAAAAAAACTATGATTATCAGCAAAAATGCGCGCGTTATTTGCTCGTTACATTTAATTTCGGTATGCAAATGCGCCCGATTAAAGCACTACGGTAAAACGTAACAAAGAAACTCCAATGTAATCATATTCACACTCGAATGCAAACCAGGTGACAAAATTACAGTTGCGATCACTCATCGTCAGTATAGCTGATGAAAAATGAGTGAATAAAGAGGTTTGGGAAAGAGCGTCGACGATCAGATCCGACGGATACGCTACAATCTTCTCAAGTGTGCACTATATTCACTTATCGATTGTTACAAAACGAGGAAAACTGTTCTCTACAAATGTCTGCCGGAATAATGTGCCATTAGGATGCGAATTGATTGGACCATTTCCGAGTTGTTTTCCTATGTGATATCGACTTAAACCAGTATTATTATGCTGATCCGATAATAAGATGAAAACAGATGGAAACAAATATGAAATCATAAAGTGAAAGATGACAAATCAAATAAGTGAATAATTTAAAATAAAGATTAAATAAGTGCTTTAAACAAAATAATTGCAAATTAATGCACAATTAATAACTTTGTGTAAGGTTAAGTTCTAAAAGAATGTCTTAATTATGCAGACAAGATACTTACAGAGTCCTGAGATATAATTATACTTTAATAATTATTTAATAATTATTAATTGCAATAATCACGATACTAGACGACCAATTTATTTAGATGATGGATTACTCCATCAAATATCCGTTATTGATTGCATTTTGATGAAGCTAAGGCTGCATAGACTAAGCTGGAGAGACAATCTCAAACTATACGAACTATTAATTGCGGATTATATCGGCTTTTCAAAATTCCTACGCATTCAGTTATTGGTATCTTGAAAAAGTTTAAAACTAGTAAAGTATCATATTTATCTCTTGTATCGATAAATAATTATATGTACTATATTTAGAACAGCTACACACAATATATATATTTATTAACTATTTATCAAATACATTACAAATTAAAACGTATCCAAAATTTTGTCATATTAAATGAAATTTCTCAAACTTTTTTAGAAGAATTACATTTCTCTCCATAAATAATAAATACATTATATCACAATTTCGATAAGCAAATTTTTTTCTTTTCGATTAAAAAAAAACGCGTGATAATAGACACTTAAAGCTTTGTGAAAATAAAAAGGGAAATGTAATCGCGTCCATTGATTTTTTTCATTGTGACGTTCGTGAAAAAGGCATTTTCTCGAGCACGCTCTTAATGCTAAGCGACTTTCCGCTAGGATCGATTTCTGTTACAAGTTTCTAACCATCAGCTGAGCTGCTTAGGGGGCGGATTATCAAACAGGAGGTAAGGTAGCACCTATAGCTACCTATTCGAGGGCATAACATTTATTACCGGGTCAGGGTTAACTGTTAGGCGCGCCATACACACGTCCAGTGCTCTGCAACGTCACTCTAAAAATAGTTTCGCGAGCACTCCAGATATAAAATGCAACCACGTGTCCCGTCCTCCGTATGCATGTATGCATGTGCATATAATATACGTATATGTGCACACGCATATTATACGCACGCATGCATATGTATATTCTCTAAATTCGTTCGAAAAAATGAAGAAACGTTTATGCGAAACTTGTAATACAGTATACTATCAGATTGCATTAATAAATAAGTCGACATAAAAAAAAATTTTATGACGTTTTTATACAGAGAGTTTAGATATTACGCAAAAGAACAGCATTGAACGGAAATTTTTGTGTATTTTACGCTGCATTTTCAGTAATGATAAAAGAAAAATCAAGATTTATCGCGTTCATAAAAATATATATATGTACGAAAATATTATAATAATTAATACAGATGGGAATAAAGACATATCGCTCCTTTCCGTGTAATACAACTAAAAGAAATTAAGTTTCTCAGAAAAGAAAAACTATTTTTCAATTTGAGAGAAAATTATTGACTGATCAAATAATATCAACAAAAAGAATATATTCTTAATATTAAATATCATTTTTATAATTTTTATTTTATAATCCTTTAAAAATTACTTTTTTAAATTACGACAATTTCGACGAGTTTTTAAAAATCATTCTTTTTAGTTGTCATTTTTTAACTATTTTTTTAATAAAGTTAAGTTACTTTATTTTTTATGAGAATAATGTTGATCTAATTTATTCATGGTAATAACTCGAGAATTACATTTTATCAGTTGTGTTACTTTAAAGGTAAGGAAGAGATACACCTTAAAAGATTGAGAAATTTCAACAAAAAAAAAAAATAAAAAGAAAGAAACAAACATACATACATATCACGTGCAGGAATGACAATGACAGTGTAAACGCGATGTAATTACGCACGCGAAAGAACTCGCGTCCGAATTTCTGCAGGATTGTAACACGGCTCATTATGCGGATACACCTGACCTGAATCTATAATCGTAATAATGATCGTCACAATGAAGAGTAGTCTACGTGTGCCACGTTCCACTTGTGAACGAGGCGACCCCGAATGTCAGCGGCGACGATGTCTTATAACGGACGCTGCAGCAGGAAATAATGATAGCCGCGTTTAAAAGCCGCAAGACGTTATATGTGTGGGAGGCACGAAATGTCTTGGCAGGATATCGTGTGTAAACGTTAGGCCGGAGAAGTACCGTTTGATCTACACAGTAATTGTATAGTCTAGTATAGAGATCTTTGAAATCGGTCTAATCGAGATACACGCCACATTGCAACGGCAGCTGACATAAAATTTCGATATTTTTCTTTAAAAATTAAATATGTTTTTTTTTTAATTTTTTCTACACTGAAAGAACAGTTTTTTTTTATTTATGACTTTTTTTTTATTTATGACTATAATTACATAGTAAAATATTATGGTTAGGAGCTGCATTTTTATAATTACTACGCTCTAATCAAATAAGAGATATTCTATTTTTGGCCAAAGCGGATCTTAGTACTGAAATACAATATTTCAGTGTGAATGTACAATACGTAACCAATTCTACAAACCGCAAGCTGAAGTCTTTTTCAAGTCTTGAAACGTAATCGTGAACAGAATTAGAGTAGTAATATCACATTAACAACCAATTAAATATCAAATTGACAAGCAATTGAATAATATTGATGCTAATATTTAATTGAATAATATTGATGCTTATAATAATATTAATATATGTATATATAATATAATTTAATGTTGAAATAAGAATCTTAAAAACTGCGAATAATTTATTGTGAAAAATTAAAAATATTACCCGAACCAAGATTTGAATCCGGATTTCCCGAATTTCGTATGGACTTCTTCTCAATTTGACCATTGAGATTTCGGTAATATTTGTCGCAATAATCAATAATTAATAAAAAAAACATCGTTTTTCAACATGTATAAATTAAAAAAAATGGACTATGAGAATAAATCTAATTAAGTAAAAGAAATCATATTTTTAGTTAAAAAGCGAATCTTAGTGTTTAAATATTTCGCTGTAAATTTATTATATATAATACATATCTGATTTTGCAAACTGCGTATTAAAATCTTTTTCAGTTTCTTTAAAATGCAATCATAAACAGAACTAGAATAAATGTATTGTGCTATAATGTTAATAATTATCATATTTATATATATCCAAAATTCTGTATATATCAAGAATATACGGTTTTCCTCGAAAATAATAATAATATAATATATATAATGTTACAGTCGTTTTCGGAAACAGACATATATGTTTTTGTTGGTACATAGAATATAAATATGATTATTATTATTAACGTACTGATATCTACAATATAAATATGGAGCTTCTAAATAAATGAAGATTATTTATTATGTAATAATAACTATTATTTTATCATGTAATTATAATCACAAATACTGAAAATTTTTCTCAATAAAACTCTAATATGCGTTATCTGGTCGTTCTCGAGTTTATCCACTATATTTATTAACAGCAATTGAGCGCAGCGAAAACTTCTCGTGAAATATCGGACGTGCTATCGAATTTCGAAGTCCACTGTCGCGAATTTTACGGTGAATTTTCGTACGAAAATTTGAGCACGCGCGTGCATTGAGATGAGTCGAAGTAGAACGAATAAAATTGGAACATACAGCGTGTTGCGAGTCTGTTGTTGGCCTGACTCGGCGGTGGGATCGCGGCCTGCGGCGGCGGCTGTGAGCTCAGATCCTCGAAGTTTATGATTTGCAGGCAAATGTCGTCCACTTCGCTCTTTATTAGCGCTATCACCTCGCTGCAAAGGAACTTGGTTCCTAAAACAGGAAATTAGCAAGTCAGACATCCCTGTCCGAAATACCAACCGTCTGACACGCGTCTTTGAGCTCTCCTCATGAATTCCTATATATCATGTGTGTATATATACGAATAAATATAATGATCCGTTGTGCAAAACTTAATTTACTCATAAAATAATCCATAAATATAAGGCATTTAAAGATTTTAAACACTCAAAATAAATTTTAAAAATATAAAAATTAACACATTCAAGAGATAATATTTTAATTCTTCGGAGCTAACGTAAATCTATTGAACCCACTCAATTACATCCCTCCGAAGTTAATGAGTGCATTAACGGTAAGTCTATTAAACCCACTGTGCAGTGATTGTTTGAATAACAAAGGTTCTGATGAGTAAAAATAAATCAGCTTTTTCCATAAAGTAACGTTAAGATAAAAAATACATTATTATATTTGAATTTACTATTAGTTCTTAATTCTTGTATTTATTATTGTCATTTAATACAACCAATTGCTACTTTACACAAAAAAATATAGCAATTCAATTTTTTTTTATGTTACTTCTTGAAAAATTTGGATTGTTTTTATTAAAATACACTTATAAAGGAAGGCTTAGAAGCCTTCGAAATTCAATGAAACGTGGCAGGATATAGTACATTCTCATAAACATAATCATACTCCTATTTATGAGCGTAGACGGTCAACCGAAAATATTTCAATATTAAATTTAATAACGGCAATTTATTAGACGGCTTATACTAGAGTAGATATTTGAAGAAATATATATTCGAACGTTTATATTCGAATTCATAATGCTTAAAAAATTTATGTTTTATGTTTTTAAAAACTTTTACCTTAAAATTTGTAAACAATCCATAATAAAAATCTGTAATAATTAATAATTAATGTTTTATATTAATATTTATTCTTATCATAAAACACTGTTATATAAAGAAATAAATTGACTGCTAGTGAGATTTAAACTCGAGTCTGTAAGTAAAGAGGCTATTACCATATTCATATATGTTTCTTCAAATATCTACTCTAATATAAGCCCTCTAATAAATGTTCAGGAAAACACTATATTCCTATCACGTTTCATTGAAATCGGTGAAGACTGATTCTAAGTTTTCCCTTATTAGTATTCATCCTTTTTTATACAAATTATGCCGTTTATATTCATTAAAAAACAGATAGAAAAAATTTTTACAAAAATAATTTGTATTTAGTTTATATAACGCTCTTTTAATATACTTTTGACGTAATTCATAAAAGCTAGGTGGCATTATATTTATATCATTTAAATTTCTTAAATTAAAATTAATTAGTATCTTTTGAGAGCGGAAGCTTTCTAACAAAAAAAAATTATAAAAAAGACCTCGTTTTTTAAGCTTTATAGTTTTTCTTAAATTTGATTCTGGCATCAAAATCCTAAATTTCAAAAAGTAATCTGATTATCGCGAATTTCAGTTTTAGGTTTTTTATACTGCTAAGTTTGAATGTGTTATGAAGTGAGTCCTCAGATCCCGCATCCATTTGACGCAACGTGATTGGAAGACGGCCATTTTTATATATCCAGCAGAGACAGCGCTCTCCTTATATACTACTATTAAGAGTTTTTTCCTTCTTTTTATAGGGTTATCAACCTATTTTTTTTGTGTTCATGTTCATTCAATTTTTGTTCCTTGATACTTTTTATATACTCTCTGTGTGAAATACAGATTTTCGTTGTGCATAATACAATAAAAACTAAACATTTATTATCTCGATAAATCGTCTGTGTACTTATTGAATCCCGGACTACATCAACAGATTATGGCTCAAGCACGCTTCCACTGCGTTACAAGATAACACGTCCGTTTGTTGTAACGATAAGAAAGGTCAAAAGTTTTGAATCGCCGAAAAATTCCAAAGATTCGGGACAATACTAAAAATGACCAATAAAGATTTCATTCATATCGAAGTCTTGTCTAAAGACAACTTTGTTAGTTGGAAGTTTAAAATGCAGCTTTTGTTTGAAAAACGAGAAGTTATGGACATCGTGGAAGGAATAATACAAGTAGAAGATCCCACACACAGGACCATATATGGAAACAATGGAAAAAGAAGAAATCTGAAACTAAATTATTGCATTTCGGCAACATTAGATGATAGATTGATTAAACATGTATTGACGTGCAAAACTTCTAAGAAAATGTGGCATACACTTTGTAGTCTATTTGAGAAAAGATCTGCAACCCGCAGTTCGAATTATAATCCTACAAAAGAGAATTTTGAATTTTAAACTAAAGGCACGTAAAAGTCTCTGATTATGTTGCAGAAGCGAAAAACTTGGCTCATCAATTACATAAGTAGCTGGCGAGCTAATATCAAATGAGATGCTACAAACATTTATCAATGGACTGTCATTGTCAAAATATAAAAGCTTTGTATTATTACGATGATGGATTGTTTTTCGCACATGCCAGTACTGCAGAAACAAACATAGTTCTAAAAGAAGAAATGTAGCTGGCTGATAGCAGTGTCTCATTTTATATGAGTTTTGATAAGTTGAAAAACTCGAGGAATCTAAATACAAGAGCGTTTTGAAGAAAAAGCGAACTTGAAGACAAACAAAAATTAAAGGTACTTGGAAAAGGTGACGTTCAAATTCTTGTTTTACAAAACGGTAAATGGAAACTATGGAAATTGACGAATGTATTGTGCGTGTCAGAGCTGCGCAATAACTTGTTTTCATATTCTGCATGTATAAATCATGGTTATGAAATTATTTTTAGCCGAGACAGCATCAAGATCGTTAAAAATAATGAAGTTAAAGCTTTAGGAACGCGATACAGAAACTTGTATAAAATGCATTTCAAAAATTACAGAGATGATGAAGTAAACTCTTCACAAAATAGAAACGAAATTTGAAAATCTACGTATGTGGCACGAGAAATTGGGTCATGCTAGCCTGACGACAATGAAGAAAATTGTTGCTAATAATCCATTAATCGGATTGAAGAAAAAAGAACTCCAGAAATTTACTTGTGAAGTATATTTGCCAATGCACAACGGAAGATTTTTAAAAGTTCAACAGATAGACAATGTGAGGCTGGAGAAGTCGTGTACTTAGATGTCTGCGGTCCTTTTCCTACAACAGTGTACAATGGAGCTAGATATTTTGTTTTGTTCAAGGATGGTGCAAGTGAATATCGCTGCATTTATTCAATCGCACATAAGGTCGAAGTCGTTGATAAATTCAAGGAATATGCAAATATGACACGAAATTACTTTGGTAGGGACATCAAGATACTTAAAAGTAATAACGGAAAAGAATTTGTAAATATTGAAATGCAAAGTTCTGTAAATTATCCATCGTTCCACGACAAGCAAGAGTAATAAAACTCCACACAAAAGATGGTTCCAGAAAAAGTCGGATCTTTCAAATATTAGAATGTTTCCATGAAAGGATCCACAGCATATGCGCATGTTTCAGAAAACCAGAGACAAAAATTGGATCCTAAGGCAAATAAATTGTTATTTGTTGGATATCAAGGAAACTCAAATAACTGTTGACTAATAGATTTAAATACTTACAAATTGACGATTGCAACAAGTGTCAATTTCGTAGATGAAAGAGGAGATTTCAACTTTCAAAAAACAGTGGAAGCCGAAAGAGCTGTAATAGAAGAATTAGAAAATACAGATGACGAAGCTCAACAAATACAGTCCAAGTCTACAGAGAAAGAATTAAAGTCTGAAAAAAAGAGATTTAATGCACTCTAGTGAGAAGATGATAAAGACAACAAGATTCAACGAAATCTGCGAAATTGATCTAACTTGAAGCAATCAGATCGATGGACGTATCCATAGGCAAATCTATCTACAATTGAACCAAGAAGTTATGAAAAGGCCATTGCTGCAATAGATGCGAGCGAATGAAAAAAGGCAATTGATGAAGAGATTGTTGCACATCAGAAATATGATATGTGGATAGTGCAGGGAAAGCTTATAGATAAGAAGCTAGTGAGCTGTGAATGGATCTTTAAAAAGAAAGTGACGCCTGGAAAGTCACACAGATATAAAACTAGATTAGTGGCTCGTGGTTTCTGTCAAAAATATGCTATTTGGATATGTACCGATTGTTTGCTACGATAGTTCTATTAGCAATGGCAGTTGCAGAAGAAATGGAGATACTGCAATTCAACGTAAAGACTGCATTTCTGTATGGTGAATTAAAAGAAGAAATCTGGATGGAATTACTTGAGGGACTGTGACAGTCAGAAAAACGAGTCGTCAAGTTATAGAAATCCTTATAAGAACTAAAACAGAGACCCCATTGCTGGAACGAACGGTTAAATAATGTAGTGACTGAATTCAATTTATAAAGTCAGATGCAGATGATTATATTTATGTCGGTTCATATCATGCGGATAAAATATATTTAGCGCTGTATGTCGACAACGAACTAGTTTCCTGTAAGTCCAAGAATACATTAAGAATATTTTTTAATCAAATTGGTAAAGTATTCGATATTAAGATAAACAAACCAAAGTGTTTCATTGGAATAGAAATTGAATGAGATCACAATAAAAGTTGGTTAAAGATTCATCAAGCAAATTATATACAACAATTAATTGAACGGTTTAATATGAAAGAAGCTAAAGGAATGACTGCACCTGTCGATCTATACACTCGTCTGTCGAAAGAAATGAGCCCAAATACTCAGACTGAAAAAGAAGAAATGAATAGAATTCCATATGCATCATTAATAGGATCTCTACTACTTGCAGCTAATGCGTTTTAACATCGCTTTTGGAGTAAATGTACTGAGTCAATATCTTCAAAATCCAGGACTTCAACATTGGAGAGCGGCTAAGAGAATCTTAAGGTATTTAAAGGAAACAGTAGCAGAAGATATAACTTACAGTAAACAAATGAGTAGCAAGAAACCAGTCAGTTATAGCGATGCAGATTTCATCAGAGATGAAGACGAGCGACGTTCAACTAGTGGATATATCATAATTCTACAAGGTGGACCAATAAGTTGGTCATCAAAATTACAAAAGACAATCTCTCTGTCAACAGCAAAGACAGAACTCGTGGCACCTACCAAAGTGGCATAAGAACTAATGTGGCTACGTAAATTATTAGCAAATTTACAAAGTATAGACGAAAAAGAGGTAAAGCCAATATTATTAAATTGTGATAATCAAGCAGCCATTTCCCTAACAAAAAATTCTGGCTGTCACTACATGTACAAAATACATTGACAAGGATTATTGGTTTGTAACGAAAGGCTGCAGAAACTGAGAAAGTAGAGATACATTATCCAACTGAAATACAATTGACGGATACATCGACTAAAGGACTAATCAAGGCTCGGTTCTGAAAAACGGTTTCTAAAACAACAACTGTCATTGAACCATGATGAACTCAGTGGAAGTGTTATGAAGTGAGTCCTCAGATCTTGCATCCATTTGACGCAACGCGATTGGAAGGTGGCCATTTTTATCTATCTAACAGAGACAGCGCTCTCCTTATGTACTACTTAATAGTTTCTTTCCTTCTTGACATACGAGGGTGGTCCCAGAAGTACCCGACCTAACAAAGAAAACACAAAAAATTTGGGAAAAAATATCTTTATTTCTCAACATAGTCTTCTTTTAGATACACTTTTCCCAGCGATGTTCAATAGCTTCGATGGCCTGTTTATAGCAAGAACCGTTGAACTCCTCAAAATAGCCATTAACCGCAGACTCCACCTCTTCATTGTTGGTAAATCTTCTACCACCGAGCCATTTTTTCAAGTTTGGAAAGAGAAAATAATCCGAGGGGGCTAAATCTGGCGAATAGGATGCGTGGGGAAGTAATTCGAACTTTAACTCAACATCCTCTCGACGCTGCTTTTGTTCGATTGTGAGCAAGCACCCACCTTGCGCACAGCTTTCTCATCTCCAAATTTTCAACCAATATGCGATGTACAGCACTTTTTGAAATGTTTACCATGTACGCTAGCTCGCGCATTTCAATCGACGGTCACCCAATACCATTTTCTTCACCATTTCTGGAATGGTCACCTCACTTGGTCGACCACTGCTATGTTCGACTTCGCAGCTCGTACGGCCTCGTTTAAACTCTGCCACCCAATATTTTACTGTTGTAAACGAAAGAGCAGACTCCTCTAGAGTAGAATCCAGCTCGGTTTTGATATTGGTTGGGCTAAGACCTTTCAAATGAAAGTATTGTATCACATAACGATGACCAATTTTTTCCATTTTTGCAAATTCACCGAGATCGTCCACTATTGATGGCTGCCAAACAAATACTGAACAACGTAGCGTCTTCAAATTTCATAGTTAAGCTTTAGAAAGTTGGTGCTTTCCCCTACAGTGATTTTTTTTATACAATAACCGCCATTTATACGTCAGGTCGAGTACTTCTGGGACCACCCTCGTATCAACCTATTTTTTTTTTAGTGTTCATGTTCATTCATTCGATTTTTGTTCGTTGGTATTTTTTATATACTCTCTGTGAGATACAAATTTTCGCATCGTTGTGCATAATACAACAAAAACTAAACATTTATTATCTCGATAAATCGTCTGTGTGCTTATTGGATCCCGGACTATATCAACAGAATGTAATCTGAAAATATCGAATTTCAAAAGGATAGTAACTTTCAATAAAAAAATTTAGTAATACAAGACTTATAATCAAAGTTTAAATGTCAGTTTGGAAATCAGTTTAACTAATTGTTTTACTGTAGCACTGATGAGCTTTAAATGAAATAAAATTGGAAACTTGATATTAAATTCGATAAAGGAGCATAAAAGCCAATTCGCAGGATATACGTGCAAGTGTGTATTAAACAATTTCTTTAAATATATACATATAACAAACATTTCGACCTTATATTAGGTTGAGTAAAAAGTCATCGCGTATTTTTTAGCTCAAAGTTGTATATACAATATCTTCGTCAATAATGAATGAAATTCAAATTTAAAAAAAGGGTTTTAAAGCTTGAAATCTCTACTTTTAAAAACTTATCACATTTTTTAAGTTTATATGAGTTTGATAATTTTTACATACCAAAAACTACGAGCTGAAAAAGACGACAAATTTTCTTCTCACTTTGTGGATTTGTAACGTGTCCAAAACGAATTTGAGAAAATTTTCGATTACCTATCGTGAAAGCTTGATACTTTCCCTACAAAATCGTTTTTTTTTTTTTATATTCCTACGACTTTTGATTACTGAGTTATCGCGGATTAAATAAAAGAATTATTTTGACTTTAATTGCTCATAACTCCATTAAAAATTTTCGTATCGTATAATTTAAAAGAGATTTTTAAAGCTGAAACTTTACTCTATCAAGATATATTTATATTGTTGGTAAGAAAGTAATTGCGGTTTTTATTGATAGATGTCTTTTAAAAAAACGCGATGACTTTTTACTACACCTAATATTAGGTCATCTTCAATAATTCTTGTATAAAATTCAAATTATACGGTGCTGGTACGTTCTCAATATAGAAATTGATAATAAATTAATTGACATAATTGTCCAATTACTAATATTGATCAAAACAAAATTTGAAGAAAAATACAGTTTATCTTGTATTTGCTTCTCTTGTTGATGAGTTAAATCATATGTTATTTTTTAAAGTCCTACAGCGTATTCTTTCAAACCTCTCTCTAGAGTATGATGTTATTAAGTAACAGAACATTAATATTATATATAACATATATATATAT
>NW_017306081.1:1006808-1014860 GCF_001594115.1 Trachymyrmex septentrionalis | reverse complement strand
GTGTGTGTGTGTGTGTGTGTGTGTGTGTGTGTGTGTGTGTGTGTGTGTGTGTGGTGTGTGTGCGCGCGCGCGCGTGCATGTGCGTGTGCGTGTGCGTGTGTGCGCGGGCGCGCGCGTGTGTGTGTACACACCTTGCAATTAAAAATTCTCTAAAATCAAGTTCTATATATGTTAATTAAATTATTTCCATAAACTTCTGTTCATATTAAATTCATCATTTCGAATTTTTTATTTTTGACTTCAGATTCAAATAAAGCATTTTCAAATTATCTCATAGGCCAAGTTCCATAAAAATCAAACAAGCGATTTACAAAATAAAAGGGGATAATCACAAGTGAGATCGCCCATCCTCAAAGGATTAATTAATGTAAATTTAAATGAATCTTATACAATCTCAGAAACAGTATTATAGATTTTGGCGTTAACTCTGCAAGGTTAAATAAATTAATTCTTGATACATATTCCCCCAACATAAACTTAGTATAAGCATCTTAGACTAGAGTCGTTTGAAGTACTGGAGTGCTATACTCGTACATGCAAGTACCATCTGCACTCGAGAAATTCAAGTTTCTGATGATACGGATGGCACGTCAAAATCATCGCGTCGATAGCACTTTGATGCGTGTCAAGGACTATCGTGGTGCGATCATAAAATTCGGAAATATTGAGCAGTGAATCAAGAAGTACAAAACGTTGGAGAAATTCATGTCGAGGCACGTACAAAGCACCGTAACCTATTCGCGCGACGCGCGACCGTGCAACGCAATAAATATTTCAGATTGACGTTTACTGGATGTCTTTTAGACACCAATGCGCAAACTTGCGCTTTGGCAATATTTCATTCGCAAATAGACGAGTGAAGACAAAAGATGGTAATATTACGAAACTTGCCATAAAAGTCTCTGGATCGCGCCCAAATAGTTGTCTCGTCCTAGCTGCGCTAATATTCTCGTAAAGCTTAGATTGTTGCTGCAGTGACATAAAAGTGTTAAGTGCCCGATATAAGCTTGTGGTAACAACTTTGTTACATCAGATCGCGCTAACGTAGATGCAATACGGAGCTTATCGCGGCCTGTTGCAAGTACTGCTCGTGGCAGTAAAAAAAAATGAAAAAAAATTATATATTTTATCTTTGACATTAGCTACGAAGAGTATAAACACGTGATACCAATTTCCGATAAGCGTCAACTTGATTTTCTGCCGCGTAATTAAATGAAAAAATTATGATCAAGATTGGAATTTTATTATTTCCATTCTGGCAACGTTTACACGAGACAGGCTCACCTTGGCTAATTTATAAAAATCAACGCAGTCGTGACAATCAGAGAATCATATAAATCAGTTATCAAAAAAGTATAAGTTTCTATGCTAGGAATTTAACCTCAATTAGAGAAGTTTGCAGTCTCTCTCTCTCTCTCTCTCTCTCTCTCTCTCTCTCTCTCTCTCTCTCTCTCTCTCTCTCGTGCAAGAGGAAAATAGTTTCACGCATAAAGTGATGAAAAGATTTATTCGCGAAATTAATTAGTGATGATGTTTACATGTCAGGGCACTTTGGACGGGATTCAGAAGACATCGACGAAAGAAAAATGTTCCATGTAAAAACTCTTCGGCAAAAAATCGAGCCAACATTGCCATCTGAATATTCCATAACAAACGTTATTCCGGAGTGCAGCGTCAACATCTCTGATAAGATCCACATGTCCTGCTGAATTACACAAGACGTCGGTTTGATTTTGTGGTACTACAATAGAACGCATGTTCCTCGCCATGATCAAACGAACGTTTCTCGTATTCTCAATCGATGTCACGGCCAAGGCTGATGCGCCAACATATTTTTACTCTCTACATACCGTTATATATTTTATCTTGCGCAACGTGAGGAGAACTAAGATTACTTTTGAATTTTCGTAGAATTACGACACTTCAGAATTGTGTAATGCATTCTTAATAAAACAGAACACAATACAGGGTGACAAGAAAGTTTAGCCACAAAATTTCATCAAAGTTTATCAAATTATGGTTTAGTTAACAAGCTGTCGTTTTTTGTAGTTATTTAAATTACATATGTTGAAAAAAATAAATTCTAGAGTGTTAGTTACATTTTATTAAATACCAAAAAGCCTTACACCTAAAGTTTTTCACCGAAATAAAGATCGCTCTATTGAATGCCTAAGAGAATTTATTCATAGACAGATGTGAGCCACCGTTGATGCGTTCCCGAACTTCTTAAAGCTTGTACCAAAGGTAAAGATAGCTATTTTGAATGTTAATTATTATTTTTGATGTTTAATAAAATATAATTAAAACTTCAGAATTTTTTTCATAAATATATTTTATATAATATCTACTTTTATATAATATCTACTAATGATTTAATAAATATAAAAAAACTTTGTGGACAAACTTTTTACCAAACTTTTAGAACCACTCTATAATTTTCTGCAAGCATACATTTTCTCGTATTATTTTCATACTTCTATAATTCGATTCGGAGAGGTCTCTCTAACTAAAGCTGCGTTTCGTTTTTCACTGGAAGTACTGAAAATCTATAGTATTCGTAACGTGAACTATAGAGTCTCAGTATTCGCAGTGAACGGATCACACAGCCTAGATTATAAGATATTTCAGACAAGCGCTCCATTTCCCTCAATCGTATGCCGTTAATTTCGCAGTTCGCGTATTGTTAATGTTTGAATTGTTTGTGGTATTGTTTGTGGCTAATATGTGTGTTGTTTAAGCAACGTCTGCACAATAAGATGTCCTATCGATCAGCATTTCTTTTCACTGTCGATGTCTTCTGTTTCAGCGTAGAATCACGCACATCATGCTCGATCATGCATAGTTGGTTCTTTAAAGTCCAGCTGAAGTGTAAGTGAATTTCTTTACGCACGATTCGTGGATTCCAAGCACGAAGCAAGAAGCACGTGCCATATCGATATATCCTCTACAGATTTTATATCCTCAGAACAGAAAATGTATTCACACGAAATTTACAAATAAATTACAAAATTGGATTGAACCATTTCCCTTCTTTTCTTCATGACATTCTCTCTATAATTTAAATGTTGAAATAAAGTTTCTGCTTTCTTTGTTCTACATAATGTGTAGAATCATCTAATTATAAATAATTAAATATTAATTTTGATCTAAATTCAATTATCTTAATTCATTTCGCGCACGAACTTGTCATTGTTTCTTGCTATTTATAATAATTATTTGTAGATTTTATATTTTATTTAAAAAAGAGACAAAGACTATGCGCATTAAAAAGCCCCAGAGCCAATAGAGCCCCAGAGTCAATAAAAAACTACACTTGTCAGTTTGTAATTTGTTATTTCGTATTTGTTAACATAGAAATAATAAAGATCCAATGTTCGGCAACGTTTCAATATACACTTTTTCTATTTCGTCCACAGACTATATTAAAAAAAAAAGGTTTTATCTTTACACGAATACGATCGGAGGACCTGGATGATTTTCAATTTTCGTGAAAAAAGGGAGATATCGGATTTACATCGTTATTTCACTAAAGGCGGATTTAACTAACGCTATTTTGCTTTAAGTTTAGTTTTGGATGTTGCTTCTCGCAAATTTTTATTATTCTTTAGAATTTAGATCATTTCTATGGAAAAAAACAAATGCTGAATTATCAAAAAATTTAGCTTATATAGATACAGGTCTAAAAGTAATTTCGTTATACTATCAAGATAATTATATAGAACGCTTACACGTTGATGACAATACTGCAAAAAGTTATAAAATTTTAGTAACAATTTAAGTGTTTCATGTATAGTTATTTTGATGATTTAACAAAATTATTTTTATAATATCTATTTAAACTAAATTTTTAGATATTTTAGCAAATCCATTCTTTCTGTATGAGAATTATTACGTTTTTCTAATTAGAAAAAAATGCGGGACCAGAATAAGAGTTGATGTGCTGGAAAGTACAAAGTTTTTCAGTCGGATGGTGCCACTGGAAAGATTAAACGATATCACTAGAAATGGCATTTCCTATTTCGGCGCGTCAGATAAGACCAGAAACGGAAGTTTTATCTGCGCGTTAGTTTCCGGTCCGAATGGTCACTCGGCGAGCATTAAAGATCCAAAAGTGCGAAAGGAGGAAAAAGAAGAAAAAGAACGCTGTAAGCACAGCGGAGATACTGCAGCAGTTCATTTTATGAAGACGGTATTTTAAAAACACGCGCGCTCGTAAAACCGGCAGTAAAGGCGGCCATTTCGTTGCGGGCGTGAGAGCGTCTCCCCTACGCGGAGTAAATTTTTGTAAAACAAAGTACACGAATTTTTTTGTACATGACAGCCAGTTGCTAATCCAGACATCGTAGAATTTCACGCCTCCCCCCCCCCCAGAGAATCCATTGAAATTTATCTAAAATTAGAACAAATTCCGCCACGTAAAAGAAACATGATTAGAGAAAATTCACTACTGAGTTGGATATCTTTACATATAAATTGTAAAAATAATAATACTAAATAAAATTATGGAGATATATATATGGTCAATATTAAATAAAATAATTATATTTACGAAAGTGTGCATACGCCATAAAAAACACAAATTTTTTTGTGTTAAAAACAATTCTTGTTAAAATTTAACATAATATGATTATAGTAATTTGTGTTAAATTGATATTTAACATTTCTTAGTGTTAAAATAATGTAATTTATGAGTAAGTAAACACAAATAAAAGTAATATAGTTTTAAAATAAACTGTAAGATAAATGAGTACAAGACAAATGTACATGTTAATTTAATACATTGAATTCTAATTTTACTAAAGAGATATGTTTCCAAATTCTATCAATGTTATATTTTTCGTATTAATTTTTATATAATGTCTGTGTTACTTTCTAACATATTTAACTTGTATTAAATTAACAAAAAAATTTGAATAAACCGTTTACTATATATGTGAAATGTGTTAAAATTAACACAAATTTTAGAACTGTAAGATTTCGTATTATAGTATTAAGATTAGACGCATTCTAATCTCTAAATTTCTTAAAGTAAAAGCTCACTCCAAAAGAGTTAAAATACTACCATTATTGAAAAAGAGTGAAAAATTTGCACTTTTAAATAAGAGTAGCAGATTTTTATTCTTTTTTTTTTTTGGAGTGAAATTCATTCCAAAGGAAAGAAAATTCACTCCTTTTTTGGAGCGACTCTCACTCCAAAAAAAAGAGTGAAAATCTGCGATTCTTATTCAAGAATGCAACTTTTTCATTCTTTTTCAATAGTGGCAGTATTTTAATTCTTTTGGAGTGAGATTTCACTCTAAGAAATTTATAGAGTATAGACGTAACTGTGTATTCGCTTAAATATGAAATATACATTATCGGTCACTATCGTAAATTCGATGGAATTAATATATAGCATGACATAATTCCCGAAGCGATCGTAAAAGCCATCCGTAGCAAATTGCCATTGACGGATTAATGCGTGTTCCGGCGCAACCTCTCATGTCGAAACGTGAGCGGAAATTGCGAACGGTATACAATAATCGTTTGTAAAATAAAGAATAAATTACAAAGTTCGTTACGTATCGATTCTTTCTTAATATTTATGAAAAGTTTTCACAGCTTTCGATCTTGAGAAAAAAAGAAGTTTCTATATTTTACAGAATTTTCTTCCTTCATATTACTCTTACTTTAAAAGTGACATAAGAGTGACAAAAAATGTAATTTTTGAGATGTTAAGTGTGAAAAGAATTTTGCTGAAGTATTTAAAAATTAGGAAGATATAGATTTGAAAATAATTTTGTTGGGTCTTCAAAATAATTATGTAGGAAACTCAAATATGACATGAGAAATGCTGCAAAAAATTTCAACATTCCAACGATCAGATTGAGTGTTCTATATAATTATTTTGTTGATCTAATAAAATTAGTTTTTCAACATATTATCACATCTTTCTAATAGGATGCCTGATTGAGCATCAAATTATTAAATTGTTTGTTAATTTAATTTGTAATATTATATTACTATGGTAGTTTAATTTATAAGTCGGAAAAACCACTTCGGCGCGCAGTTCAATACTTGCATACCCAGACAGCACAAGATATATTCACTGGACATTCAGACTTGGTTTCAGATCTGGTCCAATGGACATAGTACGAATGTTTTAAAATCGTACATTATTCAACGTACAAAGTATGTTTACATTTGGACATTTTAAAAATGTTCAGCAAAAATTTATTATAGTCAACGTCTTGCCGTGAAGGAAAGAATAAAATATAGAAAGCCCCTCAAAATAATTATCTCTCTCTCTCTCACTCTGTTTAAACTATAAACTTTCAGATTTACTTCGTATGCAGAATATTTGGTCTAGATAACATATACTCTGTGATAAATTTAAATTTCTTTTTAAGTCATAAATTAGATAAGATATGATTCTTATAGATTTTTTGTTATTAAAAACAAATCCGCAAATAAAATTGCTGTATTACGTCACATATTTGAGAAAATTGAACTTAAAGTTACTAAAAATGACACTTTTGAATGTTTTTAAGCCAAAATAGTTAAAAAATGTGACATGATAGAGCAATTTCATTTACTGAATCGTTTCTACACAGCACACTTTATTCAAAGGACGTCTCAAGGACGTGTTTAGTATGTACGGATGTTTTTTTACGCCCCAAGGACATCTGTGCTATGTTGAAAATTTTCAACGACAAAAAATCTATCCAGATAATCAAGCATGCGATATCTCACGATATTCGTATAAAATATCGCTACTATACTACATATTACTGTACTGCCACGAGATGGCAGTGTACGGCGTAACTATACGGTAGCAGTACAAAAAGTGTATATGATATTATAGTACAGTGTATCAATACTGTACCTGTACTGCATACTGTTTAAGTACATCATGATACATAACCCGTATCAATACGGCGTACTATTATCGAGATATAAAAGAGAGACTGTGGAGATCTGTAGTCGAAGACGATATATTGTACATAGCTGGTTCTGTGAAAGTACGTATGATTTCCTAATCTAAAAATAGTCATTATAACATTAAGATTAAATATTAGACAGTAACTGGATGAACTGCAGATTGAACTGCACAAATTTCTATCAAAACCATATTGAACAGATGTATCATAACTATACATCTATGGTTACATAGGTGTTTGTGGATTATCGAAGTGCAACGGTTTTCATACGATTTTACAATAGAAGTCAAGAATAGTGGATAGCGATATGCAACCGGATGGGAATGCCTGTTTTGAAGCACTATAAAATTATAGTTCTCGAATTCAGGAAAAAACGTCTTTTTTAAAATCATAATTTTATGATGTGTATTCTGGAATAAGAATATTATTAATCAATAATAATATTTATGTAAGAATCATTTTGTCTTGATTGTGGTTTAAAATTTGTTTAATATATTAATTTAGTTCAGTTTTGGTCCATTGCGTCTTAAAATAAACGTTTTTAAGAAGTCCAAAATGGTAACATTGGATATTTTTAAAACATTTTCAAAATATCCGTGAATCTAATCTGAATGTTTTTAATATGTCCAAAACGTCCAACATTTCCTACGTTATATTTTTAAGACGTTACTGTGCTGTCTGGGTATTTAGTATATAAATTTACATAGAAATTATTTAAACATCTAAAATCTAGCTTCGACCGTTTTAGATTTTAAATTCTTATTTGTTGTGTATTCACATATACGATCTTAATAAATCATTTATTATTGCTAACAGAATTATTTTCAGATCTGCATTTAGCTAAATTTTCAGAAAAACCGTTCTTTTCGTGTATAAATGAATTAGGTAAACATTACCCTATTACAATATAATCATCATAAGTAAACTAACTCAATTTATTAAAATAAATTAACAAAATCACAATTTAAAAAAGTAGTTAAAAAAATCATCACAACTCAAAAAGGATGATTTTTTAAAGGTTATGTAACGGAAGTGATTATGTTAAGTGAAAAATTCGATTATGTTAAGAATATATTCTTTTTATCAATATTATTATCAATATTATTTAATCAATAATATTTTGCGAAATTAA
>NW_017306081.1:1002574-1006708 GCF_001594115.1 Trachymyrmex septentrionalis | reverse complement strand
CTAAATACAACTAACGTTTACATTCAAATCAATTATTTATATATATATATATATATATATATATATATATATATAATTGTAACATATCTATTTATACTGTAAAAATTACTAACATATTTATTGTATATTGTCGGAACTTGAAAAATTCGCAACTTGTGTATACATAACGTATAAAGTTTTAGCCGAAATCTCGAATCAATATAAACGCGCGTAAGAAATGCGAGAGGAGTCGCTGGGACAACGAAACCCAAGAAAACAAAAACGCGGACATAGCGTAGATTTTGAGGAAATTTTCGCCAAGAGATACGCGAGGCAATCCACGAAGAGAGACCGAAGAAAAGAAATTTCTCGCTGCTGGATAGAAATGTCGAAAGCTTAATTTCCAAAGCCGCGTGTGTCCTAAGAATGGTGAACGTCGAAGAACACTCGTTTTGTTCCGCTCGAGTGATCATATCTCGTTAAGCCCTTGTGGTATAACTTTCAAGCTGGTAAAAAGAAGCACTCGTCGTGGAATCATCGGCAACTGTTAAGCAACAGAATTTAGAAAATATGGAGAAAAGCTGAGGTGATGCGCTATCGGGGGTTAACGTACTCACGACCTATTTGGTATCGTTGACGAAAAAAGAGATAAGAATGATATCGAATGGCAAAGAAATAAAGAGGATTCCGTCCTCAGGACTCGTTCCTCGAAAATCCGTTAATCCACTCGATAAAACATCGTCATCCATCGATCGGTAAAAAGGATCGATGGTTGGCTGCAAAATAATTTTCAAACTTTTGCTCGTTGAACCTGTTGGAAAGAAAAGAATTACGCCTTCAATTTTCAAAGTTGTCACCAATGGAAATTATACGAGAAACCACAGATACGACATCCTACCCGAGCAGGAAAGAACACGAGAGGTTTCATTATTAAAAGAGATGTGAATTAATTTTACAAACAACAACTGTTATTGAAAGATTATTTCGAAGCCGTCCGTTCTTCTTCTCACGGCAAGGAAATTGCGGATTGATTTATGGAAACGTCGCACGTTCGTGTTTCACGCTGTTTGAAATAGCTGAACGGTGATGCTAGCGGAACGTCGAGCGCGACGTACTAGCTCAAAGAAGGAAAGGACAAATATCTCGCGTAGCGTCGAGCTGTCGCGATGCGCATCGATTTATTTCCGTGAACGCCGGCTAATTCACGTGGCCGCGCCGCCGGTAATTTACAGCACGCTCTAGAGAAGCCACATGCTTTTCGGCTAATATTAGAGTGATGGTACGCGTGCGCATGACTGTAACAGTTTCGCGATGTCCACGGGACCTCGTGCAGAAAGAGAAGAGTCTAATAGTTTGCGCCTATTTCGAGAGCTCCTCATGTAGACAGTAATAAACTCCCGTTAATACTTATGTACACTGTTTTCATTGGTATTCATTGTCGTTTTACGATGCTGAATATCGGTAATAAAGAAGACTTATTCTCTTTCGACTCGATTCAGTTATAAGCGGTATTCGTTTCATATATACGTCTTTTGTCGATCAAAAAGTTGAATGCAACCTCTTTGAGAGAATAGTGCTATTATAGTAACTATAACTGTATCTAAAATAAAATAGATAATTGTGGCTAGGAACTCCATTTTTATAATTATTACTGCTATAATGTTAGTAATAATAATATTTATAGTTCTATACACATGAAAAAGAATATATAATTATTATTACTAACATTACAGCAGTAATAACTATCAATATGGAGCTCCTGACTGTAACCTTACTTTCATAATTATAGTCACAAATACACATTTTTATCTCAGTGTATAGCCACACGTAGTTATTCCCTTGTACTATGTTTAGTGTAATAAAAGATATAAAGAGACGAACAAAATGTCATTTAATCATCCAATTTTTAAATTTTGATAATCAATTATATATTAATTACTGTATGTCAAGTTTGTTAAAAATAAATGTAGATGTATAAACAAATGGTATAATATTTCGTGTGCTATTCTGTAAAGGAGACCGGGACAGTTACACAGTTTTTGAATGTGATTCTTTTTAGAAAAAAATGGATGTAAGATTTTGAAATATTATGTACTTTATAATATACTTTAAATATTTAAAAAAATATTAACATTACATCATAGAAATAAGTAAAATAATTTTGAATAAAATTATGAAAATGTGACAATTAGTTATACTCAGGGTTAATTGTCACTTTCCAGATTGACAGTTACATATTTTTTATAGAAGACAAAAAATCTAATTTTTATTTTAATTAATCAATTTTATATTATAGGAAATGATAGTAATTATAATAATGACACAGATAAAATAGTTATTTTAATTATAAAATATGTAATTTGATTTTATACTATAGCTTTCATAAAAAATAAAAAAAATAAAAAACTAGATGTACGAGTATAAAATGTTTTATATATCTATATAAAACATTCAACAAAAATTTTTTAAACTATGCCATTTTCTATGATTACAGGGAAAAATCATGATTAAAATATCAAAAATTTATCACATAATAAAATAAGAAATGAGAAAAAATTTACCAATTTCATTTTCTTTAAAAAGTTGTTGTAAATAATATACACAGTATTGAGTTGCCTTTTACATAACAAATTAATATTATATCGACAATCTATAGTAAAAAAAAAGAGATTTTTGCCAACCCCGTACATAACCAGCTTCGTCTACAATCTTTAAAACTTTTTGCATCACATTCCATTTATTTTAGAAGCAGTAATTAATTCAAAATTTATCTCCCTCTTTTTATTTGCAATAATAACAAATGACATTTTAAACATATTTTAACAGAACAGAAAAAGGACAGTGTAGCACCGAATGCTCTGAATTAACTACCTACGTAGGAAACAGCTATTGAGCGAAAACAAGGAAATATACAGGCCGTGACAAAGGAGTGCGCGGAGACGGATATTTATGGTTATCAGTGAGCGCGTAAAATAGGCAAGCCTGCGGAACAATAGTCCTGGCTGACGGCCAAATGTATCTCCGGCGTTCCCGGCCGGTCCCGATGGCGTTGGGTAGGAAGAAACAGCCGGAATTTGATAATACGCAGCGAGGCAAAGATAGCGAAATGAGTTTCTAAATTTGCGACGAAGCAAAACCGACCGCGTCCGCTATAAATAAGCATCCCCGAGCCCCTCTCTATCGGGACACTACGGTGCTCCAAAAATACATCCGAGTCCACGCTTAATCCGCAAGAGTAATTTACACATGGCCCTTCCTGATTCAACCTCGGGCTCACACGCTGACCTTGCGACCGCCGAAATCACCAAACAGGTAATCCCTGATCTATCGATCTTTCCTTAATCGTTTGGTAATTCGATAACGATTGTTATGTTCTATCAATCTTTCACCAACATTCCATTTTAATTTATCCTATAATCAATTTCATTATACACTCGCGCTTTGACAGAAAAATAGATTTTAAGAAGCTCTGTTGTATTTTACGTATTTTAAATTAATTACAAATAAGCACAAAAATATCTTTCCGTTGGCAGTTCATTAAATAACAGAATAAACTTTCTATAATTAACGTTTTTTAATTTGTCACACACACACACACACACACATACACGCGCGCACGCAGCATACATATACGTAACATTATATTGTGCTATGAATGACAAGCAACTTTTCTTATCGAATGAGCAAGAAGAAGGAAGGCTTTAACCGGCAGCTACTACGCCATGTCTCATGACAGCTGTGCTGGTTGGTGGCTAGTCCAGTCAGGTCATGATACCGCAATAGAAGCGAGTGGTTAATAGGTTAACATAGCTATCTCCAATTGGTCGATGACGCTGTTGCCATCGTGACGTCACGGAGAGTGCAATGCCCTTGTGACGTGGCATCGTGCGGTGCAGGCCAAACGGTGCACAGAAATAACGCGTGTTCTCTTTCCCTCTTTTTCGATTCTACCCCTTCTGGCATGTCTCTCCTCGTTTACATTATCTCCCTCCTTCCCTATCCACTCCCCTTTTTATTCACTGTCTCTTTCTAGCTTTCACTCTTTTCGTTTCCTTTTCAAACCGTGCTTTCATGTGAGCTCGAGTACATTTGCCAGAAATGGCCGCGTGACCAGCGATCCTACCAAGATCATTGTACGGGATAGATAAAGTTCGG
>NW_017306081.1:999140-1002474 GCF_001594115.1 Trachymyrmex septentrionalis | reverse complement strand
TGAGCTCGAGTACATTTGCCAGAAATGGCCGCGTGACCAGCGATCCTATCAAGATCATTGTACGGGATAGATGAAGTTCGGTATTTGGTAGACACACACGCGTGCACTCTCTCTCTCTCTCTCTCTCTCTCTCTCTCTCTCTCTCTCTCTCTCTCTCTCTCTCTCTTTCTCTCTCTCTTATTAACCGATCCTAATTACACGCTGGAAACTCTCGCGCATTTCGCTGGAAAGATATTTCCGTCTACCTGCGATCAGGATTAGAACTTAGGTGCTCTAATCATATCCTAGGAATGTAACAATTTTGGAGCTCTAGTCTTAGAGGGTCGGATATAATGCGAATGTTGAGTGTGATTCCGTTTGACCTGCATTTACGCCAAAACGTTCATATAAAGTGCATTGGAGTAACAGAACATCATCGTAAGCGATAGAATGCGGTCATTGACTTTGATGTATAATATTTACGATAGATTAAGTTCAGATACATATTGAAAGCCGAGCAATTTCTCTATTATATGCATATTCATACATTTGAGAATATATTTGTATAAATATATATTTATTTCTATTGCAAATTTTGTCATTTCTAACGTCTCATAATGGTAACAATGCGAACAAAGGTAAAATCCATTTGCAAGTAAATAAGGAACGATATTCGATCGTTTGTTTGTTGTATGAAATTATTAATGCCGCAGTTCTCTTGAGGATCGAGCTAAAGTTAAACTTCATCTACTAAACAAATATCGCATTAAACTTCTCTTGTTGACGAATCGATTCCTATGAGATAGAAGTACAGTTCGCCGTCCAGGCTCTCTAACATATTACCTTTGACCACCTTTGATCTTATGGAGAATTAAGGGCATATTCAACAATATGCGTCGCAAACATACGCAACGCTGTCGCGACAGTGTCAATCAAAATTGTCAATGGGTACTATTGACGCTTCTGAGCTATCGCGACTCGCGATTGACTTGCAATGCAACGTAAAATGTCTTTTAGTTTTGTCAGCAGTATTGTCAATTACATGGGAAGAACGGTTTTGCTGAAGTATCTAAAAAGTAAAAATTTAACTAGAAAACAAATCTAAACATTTTTTTAATTTGGGCGGAGACTTGTAATTTTTTGTGGAGTGTGGAGTACTTTTGATGTTTCTCGGAGGAGAAGACTGCGTACTATATGAACTACATCTGATAGAAATGCGCTGATTACTAAAAAAAAAAACAGATCTCTTTTATCTATGTTAAATCTATCAAAGTCGAAGAGCCCGGATTAGGACACGTATTATACAATAGAACTGTTTGAAATGGATTCCAATCGAAATTGTTTCTTTTTTCGAAGAAAATACAATAGAAATCTAAGGAATAATTAAACAATTCCGATTAGAATGTATTCCGAATAATTGCATGATAATTAGATACTGGATCAGATCTATTTTTTGTTTTCTTATTAGAAATCTATTTTATAATTATTACCCTTTCTTTTTATATACAGTACATTCTGACAAACCGGTACACTACCACAAACATATAGTCCCTCAGGATCTTCAGAAGAGACTCAGGAAAAAAACATACGTACCAGTGCTCTGCACTCTTTGCTGACAGTGCCACTTTAGGGAAAGAGAGAACATTATGTAATATAAATACGCGGACAGCGCGGTAAAGAAAAGAATATCATCAAATAAACATGATCATAGCCTGTAGCATAAGGCACGCGTCTTTACTTATTTCTATCCACATTTGTTAAAATTTGCACAAATTTGATCCAGATATTTAACCTGTGGAATTTGCATATAGATTTCATACAGAAATCGCTTACACAGTATCATCAAAATAATTACATAGGATGATCAAGTTAGGTTTCTGCAAAACTTTTTGCAGCATATATTGCTTGAGTCTATATATTTATTTTTGGTACAACAAAATTATTTTCAGATTTGTACTCCTATGTATAGATACTTGGATACTTTAGCAAAATTGTTCTTTCCGTGCACTTTTGAGAGTAATTTGAAAATAACAATGCTATTGGCAGGATTAATTTCGCTGGTGTCTTTGGAGGCGCCGGTGTGTCCTCTTTTCACTCGAATAAAAAATAGGCGTCTCATTACCTGAAAAATAACGTCTTTAGACGATCAGTCAGTGCAAATAAGTTTCTTCTCAGACACGAATTAGCAACGAGAAATAGTAATTTTTCTTATGAAAGAGATGGTGGAGTTAGAACACGATAGTAGAATTAAATGACATATTTCGGGATTGACGAAGGTGACATAGTAGGAAACAGGAGTTCGATTTTCCCGGCTAGCTTTAGCAACTGCTCGTGAAATATTCAAACACTATTGGATTCTCGAGTCTCAGTCAGATAATGTTACAAGTTGAATAAAATATTAAATGAGGCATTTAATATTTTGAATTATCTGTTTCATATAAATCCAATCGATTACTAATATATGAGATAAATATATAAAAAATATACGAGAGATTACTATATCAATTTATTTCGCATATGAATAAGGAAAGTTTTTTGCGTTATAGTTTTGAATATAATATATTGATGTATTCTCGAAGAATAACATATTATATATTCACCGGCAATAATAAAGTCATTTTCATTTTTATTTTAAGTGGAGTCTAATAAAAATTTTGAACCATTTTCGTCATACATTATAAAAAAGTATGTAAAATTACATAAATAATGTGTAAAAATTACATAATTTATAGTGGAAATATATAAATAAAATTATGGATCTCTATATAAATTAGTCTCTATATAAATTTTAATTATGTAAATATATTTTCATAAACGGATATTTACAATAACAATAGTATATTTTGTAATTTTTTGTGTAAATGTATAAATTTTTTGTAATATTACATAGTGGTAATATCATACATATTATTTTTGCTTTTTACGTTCGTATCGATACACGGCTAGTACATTGATAACTTATGGCTTAAAAAAATTGTAATTCGGTAAATTAATATGCAAATATTTTGATAAACTTCAATTATAAAATTATTTTTGCAAATTGTTTAATTAAAGGAGAATAATTATATTTATAAGTTTATTATGACTTTACTTTTTTTTTTTTTTAAAAAGCGTATGATTCGATAAAACGGGAGAAAATGTATGAAATTTTAACTCGGTGGGGGATACCCAAAAAATTGGCTAACTTAGTCCAAGTTTGTTTAAAAGATACCAGAGGTAGAGTAAGAATAGGTAATCAAATGTCGGAAACTTTTAATATTCATAGCGGATTAAAGCAGGGGGATGCATTGTCACCTCTTCTGTTTAATCTAGTATTGGAATATGCTATTAAAGAAATGCAGAAGAGTAATGATGG
>NW_017306081.1:988872-998452 GCF_001594115.1 Trachymyrmex septentrionalis | reverse complement strand
GCCTAATAATAATAATAATAATAATTATGACTTTACATGTGTGTAACTATGCATTAATAATATATCCCAATATTTGTACCCAAATTATAATCGATTTAATTTTACATGAATATTTTTACAATGTAGCTGAAAGTTTAGTAGAAAGATTTTAAATTTATTATCATTTCTTTATAGATGACAAAATATATTTCTTACGCGCCGTCGGATTGATTCGAATTGAAGAGAAACGTGCGTCGAATTTTTCAGGCAGTCGATTTAGAATTAAAGAGGATATGAAAAAAAAAACGAGATTTGGAGGCTTTCTTCGTTACTTTAGAAAAAGTTTAAGGAATGATATCCAAATTTTGTCAACTAGGAAATTGTATTGATCTTGTCGAAGTTCGTTTCCTAGAAAGCTCTCGTCAGAAAGATTCTGTAAATTACAAGAACGACGTGGAAACATGAATTAAAAAAAAAAACTTTATTCTAACGCGCATATTCTTGAGAATTCGCGAATGATGAAGTCCAAGAAGCTGGGGCTTACTGCTGAGATCGAGGCACGATATTTTCGAGATGGTCGATGTAGAATATTAATTACGCGTTTCTTTAAACGTTAAAAATATATGTTAAAGAGAAGTAGCCTTGACCTTCTCACCAAATATACTGATGTATAAATACAGAAAATCGGTGGGCGCTGAGAAAAACTAGAATGTCAGGAAGTCAAATAGAATTAGAATCAGCTTACGAAATCGATGGGAGAAAATGTAAATGGTTTATTTTGACTATTCCTCATGCGATATTGTACACGTTTTATTGTCTACTATAATCATACTACAATATAATCATATAAGTTGTTGTGAAGGAATCACGTGATTTAAATAATCTGATTTGATCGAGAATGAACACGGAGATCAAATAAGAAAATTATCGACTTTTCTGAGTCGTTGTTAGAATTTGTTAAGCAGAATCGCATAAAAAAAAGATCTAATTTTATATTCATAGGATAATAGTCAACACAGGAAACATGAGGAAAATGATAATTTTAGAATATGGACAGAGAGAGATAATAATTATAAGAATAAATAAATTAAACCTACAATTTTTTGCGGGATTCACTTCTTGTTCCTCTTCCAGACTCTCCGAGTCACAATTCATCTCTCGTCTTTATTCGCGCCAATTTCTCAGCGGAATTCAGAGAAGCCTCGCATGGACAGGTCGAAAATCGATTTCGTGAGAATGGTGGAATCTTTATAGCGGTCCGAGAACGAATGAGTCTCTTGTTGAGAACGCGATTGAACTTATGGCTCTCTCTCTCTCTCTCTCTCTCTCTCTCTTTCTGTTTACTGGCATGATATAAAAGATTCACAAGTGGATCTTGTGCTATTCGCATCGCGTCGTTCTCTAGAGACGTAGAAATTGCGGTTGCGCGACGTACGTGAAAATTCAACAGGTAATATTCGTACATTCCGTGGAAGAATCTTTATCGATCGCGTACTATGATGAGTGGCCCAATTATAAGAGGTACATTTGCTTTAAACACGAACGATTTAATTTCTCTAACCATGAACTTACAATCTTTTCTGCATGATTACATAATAGCTTTCATTACAAAATACATATCACTCATTTCTTACAACAATTAAAAAATTGTCATTTTGGAACTACTTATAAAAAAAGGACACATAAAAAAAAGGAAAAAGATACTTGGTAATTATAGAAAATAAGGGATCCCTCTCTGAAGACCTTGACCATAACATATGTATTGTATATTGTTAAGGTCATGACTCTGAGTGACCTCCGATTACTCCGATAGATTTTGGCTGTCGCTTGTTATTCATTAAAATATTATTAATAAAAAAAGAAATAACATCACGTTTCTGTTATGCAATATTAATTAATATCCTACATCTCTCTCTGTTTAGAAACATACAACTTTTCACGCGCAGATCCACTTCACCTCCCGGAGGGGGGGCTCCCTGTCTAAAAAATCGTATGCCTCTAAGGGGAGAGGTGAAGTTGACTTTACGTCACATGGAAAATCGCTCTTAGGCGGAGAGGGATGAATCCTATTTTGTTTGAAGTCGTTACAAAATCATGAATTCTGCTTCGAAAACAAATATTATATAACAAATTCTCCGCTTTAAAATCAAATATTATACAAAGAAAAGTGTTTTCAAAGAAAATTTTTATTTTTAAAGTAGGATTTTGTTTTGAATAGTGAAAAAGAGATGTTATTTCTTAAAATTGTTTTGATAATAATTTTTAAAATCTGTCAGAGATTACTCAGTCATAATCTTGATAATATATGTTAAGGTCAAAGCTATGAGATCCTCCTTAAGGGAAGGAGGATTTCCTATTCTATATGATTATATAGTTTAATATAAAAGATAGCTTCATTCCTCTACAATTAATTAAGATGCTTGAAATAAATAAGACCCACCTAATTTATTTTATCTTTTTTCAGTTCTATTTATAGAGATATTAAAACAAACTTACAATTAATAAGAATAAAATTGTTATTTTACTCATTCATATAAATAAAATATAGGTATATCTTTTTTTATAGAATATTTCTAAAATGAAAAAAAAATTTAATTCTAACACTGGGCTTTATTATATCCATAAGGCCTAAATAAAAAATAAATTAAAAATAACAAAAAAACTAAACATTATCTATCTAAATTATTTTTTAAATAATTATTAATCATAAAAAGGAAATTTTATTAAGACTTACTCTCTACCTTTAAACATTACAATTATCTTTAATTTATTCTGTAATTAAATTTTTAATCTTTGGAAATTTCTAGCAATTCAAAGGTCTTTTTAGATTCTTAAAAGTTAGCAGCGTTGAAAATCATTATCTTCTGGCGCAGCTTTAAGCTTCACACATAACAAACAAATATCAGTAGTCATAACAATATTATATGTATAGATTTATTTATATAATATTGTTACTTTATTTACTAAGAGTTCATTGTTATTATTACAAAAACATATTTATTAAAAAACAATTTATTTGTTATTTTTCCATAGCTAGGAAGTTGAATAATATAATTGTAGAATGCGATGCGATTTGGCGCGCTTTTCAGATTGTGCGTGTGCGAGCGGCGAGTTTCGACATAGGTAGATAGAGGGGGCGCGGCGAGGCGAGAACAAACAAACCGACGTGTGGCCCGCGAAGAAGAGCAAGCGTTGTATTTTTTTCTAAATCTTTTATTCTTTTGTATACCCGTAATCATATACACACATTCACTATCCTTTGTATTTTATCATTTTTCTACATAATGTATTATAATAAATTATAAAATAATTTGTATTTGGTAAATTTTGCATTAAACAAATGTGTTGCTACCGATTTTAATATTTTAGTCCCTTTTTATCTACTTGTTATGGCACAGCTTTTAAACAAATATTTTAAGAGTAAAGCGCGTTTTTAAATATAATAAATTTAAAAGTGAACCTTTTATCTAGTGCTGAACCTCAAATACTTTATCCCAAATTTACATTTTAAAAGAAATATTTCAAAATTTTAATAATTTAAAACGTTCAAATTCATTTTTTGGGAAACATTTTTTTTTTTTAATTATATGGTTGTAGCAAATAAGCGACACATCAATGATTTCAGATGCAATAGTAAAATCAGCAATAACTCAGACAATAATAGCACAGCAACAATAGCTACAAAAAAACGGAGTGTTAAAATTTTACAGTTTGCATTACAAATGGCATACAGTATGTGATGAGCGAATGTTATTCAACGATGACGTTGATGCCGAAAACTGTGCGCGAAACAATATTTATTCACCAGACAAGTTAAATAACAGCATCTGCGAAATTGCGCATTCACGTGATCAATAACGTCGGCGTTAAACCGTAGTTTTTCGAAATGATGATGAAATTTAGAACGTAAGAAATGTGACTCTTCAATCATTTACAAAATTTCGAATTATGAGAAAGAACTAAAACTATTACGCACAGTAAAAACACATGTACTGTAAAAAACACATTGTTAAACAACAACTGTTAAAAACTGTTAAAATTTTGTTCTTAAATTTTTAACATATCCAAGTGTTAATTTATCATAATGTGATTATGCTTTTTAGGTTTTCACGGATATTATCTTCAAAGATACCAAAATGTTTGTGGTTGTCGTCATGTTTTCATCCATTATTGCTGATGTCATTAGCAATCGATAAAAACACGGCGATAACCCGCAAATTTTCTAGTATAATGTTACTTGAATATTTTGTTTTAAATTGATGTTTAACATTTCCTATGATTACTAAATATTGTAACATAATTTATAACTAAATAAATAAATAACATAAAAATAATGTAATTCTACAATATAAATTCTAAGATAAATGAATAAAAATACATATTCCAATTTACATACATTATAAATGTTAATTTTACCAAAGAAAAATGCTTTCATAATTTGTTTCTAAAGTATTAAAGTGATATATTTTTTCGCGTATTAAATTTATATAACGTTCGATTACATTCTAACATATTTACATAATTCGTGTTAAATTAACACAAATTTTCCGATTGCGTACTGGAATAAAATTTCACACTAATTGTATATTAAATATCGTTATTGTCATACACGATAATCAGAATAATCAAATTTCCTTTAAAAGTTGCATATTAATTTAATTTCTCAATAAAACTTTATAATATCGCTTTTAATAATTCACGAACAATTGAGTATGTTAAATTTTCCATATTCAGACACTGTTTTGTTAGCATTCTGAAAACTACGAGTTAGTTTTCCGACGTTTTCACGTAGGTTTTCACGAGTTATGTACAAAGCATTAGCGAACGAAAAGTTGCATGAATTAATCTATTATTCATACAATATTATATTATGTACCACAATGTCAACTAGAACGATTTCTTCATCATTGTGATTTACGTTTTACGTAACTCTCTCAATGCATTTTATTTTTTTAATAACTATACAATTCATAACTATAAAACTCGATCGCTGCAATATATCATTCGATGTATCATTGCGGCTACCGCTTTGTTATAGCATCGGATCCACCATTTCATTAGCGAATAAAACTGCACGAATTTTTTCTTGATGCACTTGAAAGCTGTAAGTTTGATCAACAAAATCGCTAGCGCGCCAAAAGCTCGTTCGCCATCCACGCCGCGACGAAGATCCCTTTCTTTTCTCGCGATCAAACGCACACGCAAAAGTACGGCTCGCTGGCCTCGCTGCCACCGCGGAGACTGCAAGCTCGCATCTCAGGCGTTGCCGTGCTTGCTGGCTGTATTCCCCGGCGAGCTTACGGCGAAGCTTTCGAAATTGTGCCGTGAGTATGCGGCTTCGGTCCGACAAAAGCCGATCGACCGGCCATGGCGTGAACGCTAGTCGCCAGGTCGTTGTCCTGTGACGCCACGAAGAGCTTTACTTTGTAGCCCGTACCGAGCTTGCAGCCATCGCTACTGCTGATGGCATAGAGTGGGAGAAGAGGAGAACAGATGGGAGCTGTGGGTGTCATGACGTCACATGTGGCAGACGCTACCGGTGGTCCAAATATACGTGGAAGGGATGAGTTCGTATGCTGTTTCGTGATGTCATTGACTAAACGACGTCGGTATGTGAGAGAGAGAAAGAGAGAGAGAGAGAGAGAGAGAGAGAGAGAGAGAGAAAGAGAGAGAGAAGGGGGAGAGAAGGAGGAAGGGAGAGAGAACGGACACATGAAAAGGAATACAACAGAAGGAGAGGGCAGATGTTTTAGAAACGAGAGGAGGGGTTGGAATACGAGCACGGGGCTATTCTTGGACACCTCAAAACACTGTCCTCGCGGCCACGTTGCGTAACGTGGGAGAGCTTTTCTGAAGGAAGCGTTCGCGAAATGGCCATCGCAAAAGAGCGAGCGGAGAGAGATTAACATTCCTGTAAACTATGCTGCGTAAAAATGTAATGTTGAAATTCAATTCAAATTTTATTTTAATAAATTCAAATTTCTCTGCTCCTTTTTACAGTTAAATTAATTTTGTTGTAATTATACATATTAAAAAATTTGTAAAATTACATAAACAATATGTGTAGGAATTACACAATTTACAGCGGAAATATATGAAACTGTGTATTTTTACTGTGTAATTTAAAAAATTATTACTTTTACTTCTACTTCTATAAATATATCTTTATAATAGAGAAATATTACAATGAATATATGTAATAATTATATATTTTATTGTTTCTATATAATGTAATATTACATAATATATTAATAACATATTACACATATTATATTTGCATTTTTATATATCGACAACATAACTTGAGAAAAATTGTACGTAATTCTTTTAAGTAAATTATTATATAAATATTTCTATAAACTTGACTTTAATTGTAAATGTACTTTTTGCAAATTGTTTTATTACTAGAAAGAATAATTTTATTTATAAGTTATGACTTTACTTTACATGTGTGTAAACATTCTTAATGGTGGGTCCCAAAATTATCCACTCAATTCTGGTATTCTGAGAAGAATATTACTTTGTCTGGATCGTACAAATGCATTCAGAAAGATAATCGACTCTTATATCTCTAATAAAATTTTGAATATAAATGTAATGCGTAGATTAGCTGATGATCGATATATTGAAAATATTCAACAAGATGCTGGTGAATTTATCAAAGATCTTATTAATAATTCGGTTGATATAAAAAGTGTAGTCGAGTTAAACGTATCATTACGATGTAATATGTGCAATTATACAAAAATATAAATTTATACAAATTGTATATTACTATTGTATATTATTACTTCAATTACTAGAAAATTAAAAAAAAATTATATACTTTTGAGAAACTAATACAATATAATTTTTCACATTGGATTAATGTAGACAAATTATGTACTAATTGTGGCGCTAATTCTATATTTGAAAAAACTGATATAATAAAAACAAATATTCTTATCTTTAAACTATTATTATTTAAAATTTATAATAAGAAAATGACAAATATAAATATTAAAGCTATACCTACGGCAAAAATATCTGTTGATGCGAATACGTATAAAATTATTAGTACTATTTTTTATTATGGTGAAAGTATAATCCATGGACATTACATAAACATGACTACGTACTATAAAGGCGTATAATAGGTACTAATAAATGATTTAAATATACAAAAATGCAATTGACCGCAAAATGCTAAAAATGCATTTATATATTTTTGCAGAACAAATAAAATAAAATATACTATATACATATGTACACACACACACACGCGCGCGCGCGCGCATTTGTATAAATGTATATGTAATAAGAGTTTAATAAAACAAAAAAGAAAACAGTAATCTATAATTTTTACAAAAAGAAGTGAAATCCTATAAGAAGTACCTCACAAAGGTAAAAAAGATACGCCAAGTACATAAAAAAAAAGACTTAATATTTTTTCAAGAATTAACTATCAAAAATAAATGTGAAATCAATACAACTGGCCAAGTATATCATTACGAAAAAAACTTCGAAAACTCTATAAAAATCTATTCAAAAATTATTTGTGAAAAATGGATATATTATCAGCCCAATTACTCAACAATGCAATAAACGTTTAATGTATCTAAAAGTGCAGTTACGATTTTAATGTATTTAAAAGTATATGCAGCTAAAGTTTAAACAGGGTCATAGTAAAGCAGATACTCTTCTTTTTCAGATCTGCTTTACTATGATCTCGTTCGTCATTTTCATTACAGCCCGTTTCATGCGACTTAAGATTTGCATGAAACAAGAGAATAAGTACGTTAAGTTTTAGCATATACTTTTAAATATATTAAAATCGTAACTGCATGCATTAAACGTTATTGCATGTAATTGTGGGTAATTGCGCTGATAATGTATTTTTCAAATAATTTTTATAAGATTTTCAAAGTTTTTTCGTAATGACATACTTGGCCAGTTGTATTGATTTCATACTTATTTTTGATAGTTAATTCTTGAATAAATATAAAGTCTTTTTTTTATGTACTTGACGTATCTTTGCGAGGTATTTTTCATAAAATCCACTATAATTGTAATTTTACATGTCTTTTTTTTACAGTGCAGGCTAAATTATATAATAGAATGATAAATCGTTTCTATAATTTAGTTAATTTGAAATCAATTCTTTCTCGCCCTCGAAGAAAAATGTCGAAATATACGAATAATTTTCGTAATTGTAAACGAGTAAAATCTACGCAAGGGTAATACCTATTATGAAACATAATATGTAAGATTAGATTGATAAGTATAATTTAAAAAAATCATAAACCGATTCTAAAATTGATATTGTCTGTTCGTAAGTTTTCTTGTTAATCAATTTGTCGAGAATGTCTCTTCATCTCTGATGAAACTCGCTCCATTAAAACACGAAAGAGTTAACGTTAATTAACAAGCGTTATCACATTTATGACAGGATAATTGATGTACGCTCACACACACACACACACACACACACTCTCTCTCTCTCTCTCTCTCTCTCTCTCTCTCTCTCTCTCTCTCATCTATCTGCAATTTTCACAGCCTAAGTCCATTAATCGTTCTTTCAATTTAGATTATAATTTTTCCCCTGAGTTTTGCAGCGTTATTATGTGATATGTAAAAGCATGTTAGCCAATAACTATCAATTATATTTTCGTCATAGATTTGTTATAATAGCAATTTATCTGCTCGCGTGCTATGACATTTTATATTATTTTTTCTCAAATTTAACAATAATTATTAGAGGTGGCTCAATAACATAATATATAAATGGAAAGGAGCATACAGCCACACACGTAAGAAATTTTTTGCCAAAGTTTTCATATGTTTCAAATTAAAAATGTAAACGTTTCAGTCAAATCTTGGCCATCATCAGTATAATAAACGAATGCGAGATGTTAAATAATAGTACGCCAGTTAAACTTTTGTGTCATTTAGCGTACAAAATTTATTAATATTTTAATTTATTACAGCCTTTAAATTACTTTCCTTTCAAAATTGCACACGGATTTCTTTTCCAAAACCTTATATAAAACTGTCAACTGATATATTTAAAAGTTATATTGTTGAAAGTTTCGCGTAATTAGTAAATAGCAACTTTATCTAATGCATATCGCAACCGTAGTTTGAAACTTAGCAGTCCATTGATTAATTTTCCATGTTAGTAAGTGTACCAACGTAGATAGAGCCTCATGCAAGGCCGCACGTTAGATAGCTCGCGTTGCGTTAATTCTCACGAAGACGCGCGCTTTCTATGTTTCATAAATCGATTCTCACCGGCAAGCCAAATGCGAAACAAATGGTCGATGCAACAAGCAACAAAATCAAAGAATCAGAGAAAAACCCTAGGTATACACACTGGAATTCCAAAAACTTCAGTACAATTTGCTAGATCGAGATTTTTTTCATGTTTCTAAAAAACTTTTCTTTTTCTTTGAATCTGCATATCTGAATAACTTACTTAATTCTATTGATTTGATTTACATATTATAGACTTGTTTCTTAATCAATTCTCCATCGATTGAAGAAAAAAATTAATTGGAACATGTCCATTTTTACGGAAGTTATTGTATGGTAACAAATATAGGTGGAGACCTAGGGACTTTAT
>NW_017306081.1:986283-988772 GCF_001594115.1 Trachymyrmex septentrionalis | reverse complement strand
GTGCCATCAGCAGTGACTTTGCACAGACTTTTCGAACGACCCTCGTATATCCAGGGTAAAAAAAAATGTGTATAGCTAGGGTTAAGAAGAAAAAGTAATGAGAAAACAAATACAACTCGTTTTATTTACGATGTAATATGGAAAACAATGTAATGAGAATATCGAACATAACGTACATTGAAAGAAATAGATGGGAGGAGGGGAAGAGAGAGAGAGAGAGAGAGAGAGAGATATGATTTCTAACTTTGATCGTAATTTGTACTTGATTTCCGTACCAAAGAGGACTGACATTCAGAGTTGTGAAACGTTCAGTTAAATTTGTTGGGAAGTATTTCAATTGTTTGCGAATTATTATATATCTTATCGCCTTAAAGGGTGCATTTCAAGCATGAAGTGTATGATGCATCATTTGGCTTTGTCGTTTAACAAATAATAAAGAAGGATAAAATGATACATCGTACGCTTCATGCGTAATTCGGAACGCACTCATACATACCTACACATATTGGAGGTTCATATATTTTACTTGTATTTGATTTGTTCTTGAAACTATAAAACTATTTTCATTTTTATTTATAACTTTGAGTTATCCGTAATTGGAAAATTGCCTACATTGACGCATCAGCCTACTTTATTGGTTCCTAAGAGACTATCGTATGCTTTTCTTTGTCTTACAAAGTGGCCATCAACGTGATGCGCGGCGCTCCGAGAAGAGCATGAGTTTGTTATTTCAACAAAGGGTAGAATCACTGTGGCGCCCGCACGTAACTATCCATGAATCTTCTGTGCTAACATTCGCGGTGTTTTGCCACGGAAAGTAGCTGTGAGTTTTCTTAGTAGCCCCTCGTGCTTTTCGCTTCATTGATACTCTTACCTATCTAGCGAGGTTTAATTAATTAAACCACTTAATTAATGCGTCTCGCAACGGAGCAAAGTCTACCCGTCTATCTACCTTATACACGAGAAAAGCACGGAAAAGTAGATGAACTTTTTGTTTTGTTACAGCATTAGCACGATGCTGAAGAGCGCGAAAGAAAATGAAACAGAATGAGAATTCACGGAAGTTACGCTGCTGTGGCAGCTGTTAACTCGAATAACAGCAGCGATTACGTGTCTCGTTAGCTCATTGTTGACGGATTACGTGCATACCTAATCCTATTATCCATATAATATGATGGCTGCATTTACTATCTATCGCATGTATTTTTTTTACAACGAAAAATTATTTTCATTTGTCGACTAAAGTGTATATATTTATTACTTTTTTTTTTATAAAAAAAAACGTTACTTACGCGAAATCCGGATAGTTAAACTAACTATTAAATCTACATGAAGCCACCCAAGTGGGAGGTTCTGCACTATGACTATGATAAATTATACAGTGGTGACTATTGATTTCACCGCGGCTAAGGTCAGACGCTACGGCAAAATCGAGTACGAGAAGTAACCACTGGTCAGCGAACAAATTCAATCTTTTTGCTCCAAATAGCGGAACTGTTGTTATATCGATCTCATTTTCCGAAAAATCTCAATGTTAATTTACGCTGAAAGAATAAATCTCCAGATAAATACATTGGATTAGATGTAATCAAAAAATTATAAAATTATAAAATTAATTCTGCTAATCTGTTCAAAACTATGATATACCATCATATCGTTTGGTTCAATATAATTACAAAGCTAAAATAAAAAATAAAAAATTTTAACAAAAAGAAGATATTACATTAACAGACAAAGTCATCAAATATTAGAGAACAAGTTTTGAAATAAAATATTAGTAAGAAAATAAATTTTGGGGCAAAGACTCGACGAGCAGAGTTAAAAAATCTAGTATTCTGAGAAACGCGTATAAAGATGTATATCAAATATGAAATAAAAAATATATTTTATCGAAATTCGACAACTTGCGTTTAATTCAATCTTATCTTGATTCCCTATAAATAATTTCGTATAAATCTTTAATATCTATTTTTTAGAAGAAGAATTCAGGACGGAAGAAGATAGAATGAAAGATGCCTACTAAATTTGCGACTTTCTTGCTAGCGACCGATAAATCTTTACGTGCGACAACGCGTTATATTGATTTATTTCCGCCAGCAATAACCGTAAAGTAGCGTAACACTTCGTGCAGATGTTTATCTCAGCTGTTACGACGGAAATGGTAAGACGTTCTCGCAATGTTATTCGGTAGACGAGGAAAATGTTTCCTGCATTGTTAAAAGTTTTCTTAAAATAATAACAAATTGAGAATATTAGTAGTTTCGTTTCACAGAAATTTCGTTTTACTATGGAAAGTTTGAAATTATGCCTTGCTTCTCGTCCGTCTTTTTCTACATATGTATGTGTAGACACTTGCAAGGACACTTGCAAGGACTACTTTAAATTTATCATAGTACGTATTACACGTATCTAAACCTTAGACTGATAAATGAAAAGTTGATAATACCCCAAGTGTATCTTTTCGTAACTACATATCTTATGTTATATAA
>NW_017306081.1:969124-986183 GCF_001594115.1 Trachymyrmex septentrionalis | reverse complement strand
ACACACACACACACACACACACACACACACACACACATATATATATATATACGTATGTACATAAACAGCTTATATCTGGATTTTTCGCACTTTGACAATATGTTTTATGAGCTGAAATAAGAAAAAAATGTAAACATAGTTTTTAAATGCTTTATTAAAAGTTATAATGAAAATTATGAAATGTGTAAAAAACAATTTTATCTAGGTTTACATTTCAAATTGTTATCCGTACATGTCCATACAAGTTTGACCCCGATGTAATTTTGAATTTAACATTTTTTTGCAAGGATAGAGAACATTTTTTTTATAGAAAGATATTCTTTCTATTCTAGCAAAAAAAAATTATAAATTCAAAATTATATCGATATCAAACTTGTATTGACATAGATGAATGACAATTTAAAATGCAAACTTGGACAGAATGATTTTTTACACATTTTATATTTTTGATATAACTTTTTAATAAAGCATTTAAATATTTGTGTTTATAAATAGCATATTTTTGAAATAATAATACGAACAAAATAAGGCGAATAAAAGTGTGTTTTTTTCTTATTTCAACTCATAAAACATATAGTCAAAATTTGTATGGAAAATCAAGGAACATATATATAGGTACTGTGTATAGGTTATTATGTTAATAATAATTTGTTTAATTTATCCTTTATCACACAATATATAACAAAACTTTACGTAGGTATACGATATACATTACTGCTCAAAAGGTTGGAGCATCTATAAATTTTGGAAAGAATTTAATAAACTTTATTCACTGACGTTGTAAATATATAAAAATATATGAAAGTAAATATATAAAATAGTGTAGGTACAAAAAAATGAAAATTGATATTTTTAGTAAAATAATAGTATCTGTAAAGAGTCATGCTTTTAAAAACTATAGAATATCCTAAACTTTCCCTCTAAATCTAAATTAGTGGATAATCACTGATATCAATCCTAAAGCTCAGTTTATACAGTGCGAGTTACTTGCTAGTAAATCAGTAGTTGGTTTGAACTGGATGGTCAGCTACTCAACCTTAAATAGTACTAGTCCTTATTGTTATAAAATGTGAGCTACTAGCTTGCTAATACGCCAATAGTACTGGTACAAATTGCATGTCTCAGCTAGAGTAGTTCAGGATTCTTCGAAAAAGATCAGATCTGTTTGATTGCATTTGCGCTACTTTTTTGTTTTTAATTGTTTTATTTGGGCAACTTTTTTTGTTTTTAATTGTTTAATCGCGCTTTTGCTGTTCAAATGTTCAAGATTTTAGATTATACGGAAAGAACGATTTCTCTCTCTCTCTCTCTCTCTCTCTCTCTCTTTCTCTTTCTTTGAAATATCTAAAAAATTTAGCTAAATACACATCCAAAAATAATTTTGTTTAATCATCAAAATAATTACGTAGAAATTTCACGCATGATGAAAAATATTGCAAAAAATTTCAACATTCCAGCAATCAGATTGAGCGTTCTACATAATTATTTTTTGATGATCTAATAAAATTATTTTCAGATTTGTATGTAATTAAATTGTTAGATACTTCAGTAAAACCGTCCTTTTCGTGTATCATTGTGATACCGTCGTATATTTGGCATACGTCGTAAACTGTCATTGTATTAAAAAACCTCTAATTATTGGCGAAAAATCAACAAATAATACTCACCGTCCTTTCTGTAGTAAAGAATCTCGAAGTGCTTTTCGACGCCAGCAGCAAGGGCGTCTCGTAGAGCTGCAACCGCGTGCGGTGATGTCATTGGTCCATGGAGGAAGTCGCAGACTGCTGGTCGCTGCATCACCTCGGCCCTTGAGAAGCCCGTCAGCCGACAGAATCCGTCCGAGCAATAGATAATATGGCATAGTCCTTGCTGCGCGTTCGCTACTAAAAAGCTTCGATCTGCAACAAATGCCAGATATATCTTGAAACGACTAATTTCTTTGCGAAATATATACGCTTTATCATTCTCGACAAATAATGAGGAGCTCTTCAATTTAACCTCAATTTGAGAGCAAATTTTGAGCGAAAATGAAATATTTTATTTCTAATAAGGTAATTCGAGGGAAGATGCCATAAGGGGAAAGACGCTTTGTTTATAATTTTTTTATAGAACGTGCGTTGGCCATACTGACTGTGCAAAAGCGTGTGGTAAACAGTTGCGCAGTTATCGGCAGAGATGAACATGTTCATGACAAAGTCGATTGGTAAAGATTATACGAAATACGAAAAGGTAGGTCATGAAACATGCTCTTTGTAATATTTGGCTATTAGCTAAAGTCTGTATTTCAATGCTTACTGTAAAACCGAGCAAATGATATTACGGTTTTAATCGGTTTTAATTTGTTCCGCGAAGGTCGTGCGGATTAGATTATAATTTGTAATATTCTTATATGCGTAAAAGTTGCAATTGAATATTCCTCTTACACTTGAGGATAAGATGATAGTAAATACAAAACATAATTTTTCGTGCTTGAAACCGTCATTAAAACGATTTTATGAATTTTGCATGTTTTGTATAATTCAAAATATTTTAAGTTAATGAAATGCTGTTTAAATGAATAAAAGTATATCCAACTTACTTCCTAGATTACACTCTTTCATATTTCCTCAATTTATCATACCTTTATGTGTTCTTATAACTTAAACCCTTGATTATGAACTATAAATAAGTAAAATATGCAAATTTATATCGCATCACATTATTTAATTGTTTGTGACATCTTTTCGCATAAAAGGTGGCATCTTACCCGTATATATGTATAGGGGGAAGATACTATTTTTACAAGGTATGACATATCAATTTTTTTGTAATAATACATCAAAAATTATTAATTTATTAATTATTTTATTAATTTATTGATTTGTATGAATAAAGAAAGGTTGCTAAAAAATAATACTTTTCGTTCGTTAATTCCATAACATTAAGAAGTTATTCAAGAATAAATGTTTAAGTGTGGCATTTTCACCCCAATGACCTTAATAGCGATGGTCACGCGGCAGCTTCGTTAAGTCTACTGACTTCAATAGCTCATTAAGATAGGTAGCGATAGTATATTTCCGGGGTATCTAAATTTAACATTCGCCGTAAGCCTATACAAGATGGACGCTTCTCTTGTTAACAATAATCCGGGAGCGCCCTGGCATTTATATTTATCGCTCGTGCTCGCTGCAAATTAACGCAAATGGCCTATTCTGCCTGTACATACGTAGCTGCTAGCAGTATTCTGTGACTGTTATGAGAAACGGATAGTTTTACTGGAGTATCTAAAAATTTTAGATACTCCAGTAAAACTATCCGTCTCTTAGAGATAGATACCAATCTAAAAATAATTTTGATAGATCATCTAAATAATTGTTTACACTTGTTAGGTACAGAGCAGGCGAAGTAAATTTTTTCTTTGTATGAAGTTTTGATTGGAGGAGGGAGACGGATGACATTAATATTTTAGACTGTTCTTTTCACACACACACGTACGCACGCACGTATGCATGCACGCATATCTATCTGAGGCTTTATTCACAATTAAACAAAAAATATAATATATTTTTATAATATAAAAATTGAATGTAAATTTCTGACGAGGTATGTATGAAATTCTATAGCTTAGAAATTTGTATGTATGGTGCTCCAGACCAACACTCTACTGAAATCCTGGATAGGTATTAAGAAAACAATGATAAATCAATCTCTTGAGTTAAAAATAGCATTTTATCAAGGTTGGATAATGCTAACAATAAGTTAAAAGTTAAAAGTTAAGTTAAAAAGTTATAAAGTTAATTAATTTTAACTTTATTTAATTACATTTTAAATTCTTAATTTTTTAACATTATATAATTATATTTATTTTATCGGTAACTATTAACTTTTAATTTGATTTTTTAAAAGTTAACATCAGGGTTGGGTAATTGGCGTTATATGGATCCTATATTCGGATTACATCCTTATACATTCGTGTTTGTCGGAAATGTATTTTTTTAATTTTAAATAATTTCAAATATTTCGTTTAAACAAAGAATAAAGAGATTTGAAAGCGATCCGTCGTCGTGATCTAAACTTGCGATTTTTTTTTAAAATACGCAGAAGTACAATTTACTCATTTACAGGTATTACTTTTTAGTTTTTTAATTTAGTTAAAAAAAAGTCAATTTGAAATTATGAAATAAAATAAATTTATTTTAACTGTTCAATTACTTTTTTTTCCATTAACCTAATTTTTAGTTCAATTGTCACTATGGATTAACTTTCATCTTAACTAATTGTAAGTTAAATTTTTAAAACTGTTTACTTTAATTTAACTTAAGTTAAAAAAAATATTAACTTATCCAACTCTGAATTTTATTATTTTTAACTATCAAGTGTGCCAAAATGTAAAGTAATCCATTTCTACAATAGTTGAATTTCGTAGTATACAATTCAAAGTATACAATGTCAACATTTACACTTACAATATTGTTAGTAAATAATAAACCAAATTGGTTAAATTTATTACATTTCTTGAGTTAAATTCTTCCATTGTTTAAATTAACGACATATTAAGCAGTAGCGATTTATAGAAATAATTAAAAATTGTTCGAATTGAGTAGGATAAAGGCGCAAGAGTACGCACTTTCTTTTCATGCTGCATAACATGTACAAAAATCCAATTTTAAGCAGTAAAATGCTGCTTAAGCTGTTTTTTACAGTTTGAACTAAAAGTATGTCAAGTATAAATTTGATACAAGCACTCATTTTTTACAGGAAATTAATTTTACTAAAAAGGTAAAAATGTATATTCTTATTTCTTGGCAAGTGTGGCTTATTTCTTCTCAAGAGTACGTATTTATGAAAAAAATGTCGCTTATTGTAAAAACAATATTGATGGAGGTAAAAAAACATTTATTTTTAATGGAATATAAATCTTTATATATACTTGAAGTATTTTTATGTACAGAATATTTTTTAAATAAGTAAATTTTCGACTAATGAGTTGATCCTCCCAATCGATATGGGCTTAAAGCCAGTAGCTTTAGGCACTAGATCCAATTTTCACCGGATTTAGAATTCAAGTACAAATCGTTACAAAATATGTAAGCTGTAAAGTCGTTATCATCGGCATTGTTTCCTCTGGGCTGAATCAAGTTTGTAAGTGCGTACTCTTTTATAGGCCATCACATAATTTTTTACTAATATAATTATATAAAAACTATTACATTGCAAATATTATGTAAATATATCACTAAATACGAAGCAGAGACATGCACATCATATAAATGATACAGATTCACAAAGCAATAATTTAACGTAAAAACTGATAAATTTATTCGTGAGAAATGCAATAAGAAAATCACAAAAATTAGTATATCTCCTTTATCGCTGCAACGATCACAATCTTTTATACATATTAACTAACCAAAAAGGCACATTCTGTGTGAGTTAGGTATATATCTGCTGCGATTTAATAATTACGCCATAAAGCTTAATGCGTACTCTTAAACGATCCATACTCTTAACATAAACGGATTTTCTCTATGATTTTACATCATAAATTTAACAGTCCAGAACTCTCAAGCATGATGAGCAGTGTTGTAAAAGTGTTGATTGGTGATGGTCCGATAAAATTATTTTTAGATCACTATCTAGCTAAGTTTTTAGATATGTTAGTTGTTCTTTGTGTGTTTTTAGCAAATCCGTTCTATCCAACATAAATAAGATTTATCCTGCGAAAAATGTATGCGTCATTTCTCGCCGCCAGTAACACGCAAACATAATATAAATCCAGCGACTGATAAATTCTGGTCATACTTGTCGAAAAAAATTTCACGATCGACGGAGATCAATCGTCATGGCAACGGACGATATGATTGACGAAATCGCCAGATCCGCTCAAAGAGTCCGCGCGACGACCTTCGTCCTAAATCCGGCGACAGTCCGAAAGTGCACACCATAAAATATTCTTGTACCGCGGCCATTAAGGCCGTCTACCAACTGCGAGTTGTCGGTTTCGTTCGAGACTGCACGGATCGCCGTTGTCTATTACGTTCTTCATCGAAAGAGAAAATTATTCGACGCTGAATGCTAAACCGAGGGTGACCGACGCATCTTTTAATCCTCCCCCGAAGAGCGGAATAATCGATTTTATTTCCCGTTGACAAACCGAAATGCAGCGTCTTAACTGGCGACGCGACATTGCAACCGCAACGCCAACGCCGACGTCGACATTCGCAGTCATTCGGAGAATTTATATCGAATGCATGTGACTCATTTATGCAGTTATGCGGAGCTTTGCAAACGACATTCTATGTAGAAACGCTTTGGGACATTCGCTAGCTTTCTATTGGCCAACTATGCGAGAAATCGCGCAGATTACGGACAGATAAAGTTAGGAATAAAAGAAGATTGCGATCTTAAAATATAAATCTATTCTAAATTTCTTTCTTGCATGTTACAAAGATATGTATATTATGCTACTTCAAAATGTGTTACATAACTAAAAAAATTAAATTTTTCAGAAAAAAAGGAAAAATCATTTTTCAACTTAACAGAAAATTATTGCTAAATCAAATAACATCGGCAAAATATTCTTAGAAACACGATCAAATGTCATTTTTGTCAATTCCATTTCATTACAAAATTTTTCATGCATAAATATATACAAATATGTATAAACATACATAAACACGCATAAATATTCATAAACATGTATAATTATACATGAAATATGTCCATACATGTTTATACATCTTTCTTTCTTTTGTAAAATTACTGTTTAGTGTAATAGAAATAATAATATTGTAGTAATATGAAAACATAAAAAATAATTAGAAAGATAATTTTCGCATTGTTTGTTTTAGAAAAATATTTGGAAAAATGTAAAAAAATTGCTCATACATTATTATGCATAATGTTATGTAGTAATTTTTTTACATTTCTTCAAAAACTTGACTTTTTTCTAAAACAAATAGTGCAAAAAATTACCTTTTTAATTATTTTTAATATTTTCACATTAGTATTATTATTTCTATTACACTAAAAAGTAATTTTACAAAAAAAAAGGATGTATGAACATTATGAACATGTATGGACATATTTCACAATTATACATGTTTATGAATATTTATGCGTGTTTATACATATTCATGCATGAAAAATTTTTTACCGGGTAAAACCTAAAAAAAGCTATCCTTTTTTTTAGTCGCAACGATTTTGATATTCTATAAAACTATAACAAATCCAGAATAATTTATCAAGATGGCATAATTCGAGATATCAACAGTTCATATTTATCTTGATCAGCTAAAATGGTTAAATTCAAAATAAAATAATTTCTTCATCAAACTACGATCACCAAAACCGTTTTGCCTCTAAATATTCTCTATAGAGAATTCTCCTTTTTTATTTACAAAAACGACATAACCCAAAATGTCATTCTTGTAAAAAATATTATCATTTTTTTTTAAATATTAAAGGTTGGTTGTTCCATCTTCAGATAAATTATGTGATAATAATTTACCTACTAAGTCTAGATAAACAAAAGAGTAAAAGAATAGAGCATGGGAGAGTAAAAAAAGTAAGATAGAAATTTATCGAAAGATGGAACAACCAGATTAAAAACAATGAAAGTGCTATTTGATGGAACTGTGAATTTAAGTTAGTTTACTTTTGGTGATTGATAAAGTAATCTTTATACCTAACTCATTCATAATAATAATTGGAAAATCACATTTTTTAATTGTATTATATTATTCCCTCTGAGATAAGAGAATAATATATTTTTCAGGATTATATTGATGTGTCGATTTAATTTATAATATTACATACTTTAGCTTTAGTTTAAGACTATGTTTTAAGATTGACAAATACTTAATCGGTACGCAGTTTGTTTGAATTGGAAATTGTAAACCTAAATTGTAAAAAATATTATTATAAAATATTATTATGCACCAAAATTCGCTTTGATTCAAATATGACCTCCTTTACTTATTTGTTACATATATTTTTTTCTTATTTTAATCTTTCTTCTAAAGCTAGCTAACGATGAATAGAAATTCTTATAAAAGATCTTAATTGAAAGGGGGGGAGAGAGAGAGAGAGAGAGAGAGAGAGAGAGAGAGAAGAGAGATGAGAAAATAGAAAGATTAATTAAAACGAGACGACTACGAATGGTAACATCCTAGATAGGCGCTCTCAAACTAGTGGAGCTACAACCGCGAGAAATAATGACTCACAAGTACCCAAGCCCGATGCAAAATTCTTTCAGTGAATTCTATTTTTAAACAAGACAAATATATTTTTGTTTCAAGCGAAAATTTCTTGCGATACTCCGCAGAATCACTGCAGTACTGCCAATATTACAGGCGCATCTTTCTCGAGAATTAATTTACGGGCATCGTTTTCCCGGATTGACGCAACCGCGTTTACGGATATTCCAAAATATCTCGGCAAACTTAGGGCGCGATATCGAGATATTAATACACGCGATCATTTTCAAGTGCATCTCAAGTCCTGGGCATTACGGCGCACCAGAATCCGGCAGAAATGTCAGTCGCGCCGAGCGCCGAACTGCTTTGCATGCCTCAGGCGCCGCCGCGTCGACCGGTGTGCCCTCGTATTCTACCGCGTTACGTACCTGAGCATTCTGCAAAGGACAATTGGGTTTAATGAAGTTGAAATTGAAAATGCAATAGCACGCGCACATGATGTGCGCGGCATAAGGTTAATCAACATCGCTTATGTCTGGGAACAATCGTCACTTAACTCGTTGCGTGACTTACTTCGCCTCGTGTGTGTTGCGGTTACGAGAATTAGCTAAAAAATCGAATATATTCATATTGTTATACGAATTTTCTTTGTTTCAACAATATCAAGACATAGGGAGAAATATACAGCATGTTAACGTCAAGCAATTAATTACCGCGAAAACAATTAAATTTTTAATCTCAATGAGCTACTGTCACGGCATTAGAACATATTATAATAACATTTTTCCATTAGCCAGAAGGGCAGGATACACCGCGAGAGGAAATAGTATTTAATAAAATACGTTCATAATAATGAAATAACTCTAGAGAGGAGAGAATCGCATGTGTAACATAGGATTATGACCATCACATATGAATCTTTCATTTATATTTTTCATCTCACAATTTCCATCACGTGGAAAGGCAAACTTAATAGAATATCTTGACGTATTATATTATATAATAATTAAGTAGAAATATGATACTCTTTCGAACGGCAGACGCAATTCATCGATTGCAAGGCTGCAGTTTTCGCTACGTTGCTTGCGATTAAAAATACTCGGACAGATTAATTATTACGCTCTCGCATTCCTCTTTCATAAACGTTCTTCGTTCATCATTTTTTCGAGAGAAATAATCGCGGTGTAGTATACGATAAAACTAATTAATATTACGAAGCGCGTTTGGTATATGATCATTTTGAATATTGCGTGACTAGACTCTCTTTGTTAGCCGAGATGCTTGAGATACGACACGGTATTACGTTACATCAAAATGCTAGTCAATATGTAGTTTTGATTTCATGCTACTCAAGAAACTTCTCGAATCATATGTTATTACCTCTGAACTATAATATAAGGTCTGTTTAGACAAAATGATTTTTTTAACATCATTATGATATCATCTATGTCTTGTGTTACACTCAGAGAAAAAGATAGTGGTGACACCATTATGAAAGTTTAATAGATAAAATTCTATGTTGCGCATGCGATTCTCTCTAGTGTTATTTCATTGTCATGAACGTATTTTATTAAATACTATTTCCTCTCGTAGTGTACCATGCCCTTCCGAATGATGGAAAATGTTATTGTGATATGTTTATGTAGTTCAATAAACTATTTTATAATTGTTGCATCTATAAAATAGTTTATTCAACTATACATGTATTATACATTAATTCTACATATCAAACTTGTATAGTTGCCGTTATCTTTACAGTTGCTGCTGTTATACAATTTCTCTTACAAGTAAATCTACCGAAGTGTTATTTTCCGATTTCTTTCAAATTTGGCATAAATGTAGAACTGTAAAAAATATTTTACCCATGTTTTTCCATTTTGACTTATAAGCAGTTTTAAGAGCAGTTAGCTACCATTTCAGTTTTTACCATCTTATTGACTATAAACGGAATAATAAATATTTAACAAACAGTTGAATAGATATGCAGGGAGTTTTTGAATTAAAATTCTTAATTACGAATATAAAATCAGATTTGCAAAATTATTTGTTTGTAGATAAAAAGATATTTAAACGAATTAATAAGAGACTGAAAATTGAAAGGATAATAACTGTTCTTAAAATCGCTTATGGGTCAAAATAGTAAGATATAAAATTGTTTTTATAGTTCTATATTTACGTCAAATTTGAAAAAAAAAAACAGAGAGTTACATTTGGATAGGTTTATTTGTTAGTGTCCTAAACTTTACGTAAACATGACCAACACCGACACGGTAATATACTTTTATACAAACAAGTTTATAACAGTATAATACTATTTCTTATTTCCTCGCGATAAGCTTCAAACGAGGGCGCCAGGTGCGGGTTGAATGGTCCTGCTAAATGATTTAGATCAAGAATTTACAGCTACCGAGAGAAACATTGCTCAGAAACTTCATGCAGCATGAGTAGCATTTTAATCTTAATTAAATACTGTTCTATGTGCTTCATCCGCAATCTACGGAGAAGTATTGTTCGCTGTCATGCAAGCGAGATTAATCACTCGTATTTTTTTTATCTACCTAATGTAATGAAACTGCAGAGGCGATAAGTAGATGCAATTTCATCAAAGAAATATTTGAACTTTTAAGTTCTAAGACATTATCTTGTTGTACTACTGGTTTTCATTTTTCTTGTGATGAAAACAAATAAAAATAATTTCTGTCGTATAATCCCTATCGTTATACTGCTATTACGATATTTTCTTTTTTCGGCTTTTTATATAATTTATATTCGCGAATTATGTTAGCAAAAAAATATTAGGAAACAATATATATGATTAAGCTTAACAAGACATTTAAAAAAAAATTTAGATACAATCCAATTTTATTTAATTTACGATCCCTTATTATCGTTTGCATTATCATTTGTGCATGTATATTTCGACACGTATCGAGCACACAGCTACTTTACGCGTGGATGTAATTAAAATTGCACTTTGCGGGAATAAATTACGTTCTCGCTATTACAAATATAATCAAAACGTCGCATTATCATTAATTTGATAATGCGAAGTGTATTCTAACATTCTAGTGTATTCTTTTATACAGTTTTTCCAAGCAACTGCAATTTTATCCTCGACTAAAATATCAGTATCTTTCTTTCGATCTTTACCGGGAGTTTTTCGCCCGGGATAAAGGGATCGTGAAGAAAATCCACGGTGTAAAGTGAAACTTTCACGATAACTTCGTGAATGTTTTTGAAAATCGCTTTAAATTAAATTAATTAGACTCAATTTCAAAGGGAAATTCGAGACCGAAAAGCAACGATATACGTGAAAGTAGTAATCTAAACGGAGACCACCTAGGCATAAGACATCTTTTTACGTGATGCATCGTGGCAAGTTTATCGGCCGTACACTAGAAATAGAATTCGCCGACTTCGCATCGACGACAGGGCTGTTGTGGCCCTTTGCCAAGGATGTCATTTAGCTATAAGAGCTGCTTCATAGACCGCACTCCTTCGATTGATTGTTCGTGTTCTCGTCTCTTTCAACCGCTTTAATCGTGAACGACTTGCTGTCTCGAGCTTTACTTTATGTTCTCCATCTTAAATTTTTAATCACGGCCGGTTTCTTGATTAATTAAAAAAATCGATTTATATATACATATATATATCGCAATATCAATAATCTGTGACGTATTACCGATTAACGACTAAAGATTCTATTAACAAGTAAGAGTTACTAATATACATAATAAATAACTTTTTACGCAAACAAGCTCGAATTCCATCAATAATATTAACAATATTTTTCTGATCAATTTAAATTTTTTAAAGCTAAGATTACGAAAATAAATATTTCTAAAATCGTAAAATCGAATAAAATCAGGTAGCAAATGATCTACAATCGTTTGCCACTTATTTTTTTACACGACGCTATCATTTTGTGTGTGTGTGTGTGTGTGTGTGTGTGTGTGTGTGTGCGCGCGTGCGTGTGTGTGTGCGTGTGTGTGTGCGTGTGTGTACTCATCATTGCGTTTGTGTCAAATTGTTCCGTTCAACGGGGGACATCGACGAAGAATGCAGCTCGCATTCGGTGCCAAGAACGCATTTGCGTTATATACTCGCGACACAGAAGAAAATAGAAGTTCTACGAAAGAAGGACAACTTTAAGATCTGCGAGATGTAACTCAGCCATTGGAATATTTTGGGCGTCTACGTCATTAGAAAACATAAAATTATCATGGAACCTAACGAAGGGAATAGGTGTTCAGCGCGCGTGTTGAGCACGTTTCTGTCCAAAATTGTGACGTTTCGTTATTAACAACAGTGGTTCGTCAATTGCATATTTTAACGCGAAAATTGGTGCTTTAAATTGGCGTCAATATTTCGATGAGATATGCATAAAATTGATTCAAGATTCGTGTCAAACGCAATTTCGTTTTATGTGCAAACCATTTATTATATTTATGATCCCTTGGATCATAAATCAAGATATAACGATAATTCGATATTAAATTGTCGATTTCTGTCCAAGGAAAACAAGTCCAGAGATCGTTTGATAAAAACGCTGATGTGTCTCCTGCGAAAAACGATCATTTTTATTAGTGATCATTGATGCGCAATCTAAAGTCTGAACTTATATGAAGGTCGGACAAGTTGAAGAAAATCATAGCGAGAAATAATAAACCTGATTGTCTGGTCTTGAATATTACACATAAATTCGAAGTCGCAAACAAATTGAGAAGAGTGCAATAATTGTCAAGACAATTCGATGACATTAAGACCGCTCGTGAAGACAAATCGCAGTGTTTCTACGATAAAAGCAGCAACGTATGCAAGCTGATTTATGAATAAAATCGGAAATCTTTGCGCGTATTTCCGGAATGTACGAATGAAATATGGATCATGTTCTCAAAATTTCTTTGTAAACAGAAATTTTATATATTCGGCATTTCGTTCACATAAGTACGTATAAAATTATATAGATATCAATGACGAAAAATAATTTATTAAATTATAATATGTTAGAATATATGACATCTCAAATGAAGATTTTTCAAGATAAAATGTAATCTAGTAATAATAATAATTAATTATACCTACGGGGAAGTGAGAGTAAATAACTGCGCGGTAATCAGTATGCGATAATTAAGATATAAAGTATATTTAAAATTTACTATACTTATTTTGTGTAAGGCAATATTGTATTTTTCATTTAATCATATCGCATAGTTATTTACTCTCAATTGTCCGTAATTATACCTATAATGCATTGTTTGTGAATTCTAAAAATCATTACTTAATAGATTTTACAGTTGTAGTAATAATAATTTTATTCTATGTAATAATAAAAAATTATTTTAGTTCACATTAAATAATTCACATAAAAGTTTTAATTTATAATTTTTAATTTGCGGAAGGAAACTAAAATGCAACATAAAAAAATTAGATTTCTAATGGATTCTTCAAAGACTGAAATAACTGACATTATATGAGCTGAATCTAAATATAATAATTTATTTAATTATGACAATAATTAAGATGATTATCTTAACGATTTTCATGATATATCTTTAATTCATGATAATTTTTCAAAATAAAGTACGTATTATCCTTATACGACACAATAATAAAAAATATCCTAATTGAGAGAAATATACGATTTTTGACATTTGCAAAGAAAACTGAAATGCAATTATCACTCTGCTGCTGAACACTGCAGGCACATTCGTCCTGTACTAACGCAATCTTCAAAGCTGTTGGATCCCGCTGGCAAAAGGAAACATACCGAAATTAATGATCTCTTCCAAGCCTTTCGTACGATCGAGTAAAATAAACAGCTGATCCATCTGGTGGCAGCAAGACGGTGCATAAAAGAAATAAAAATGATAAAATATCAGCACATGTCTAACGATCTATTTGCCGCGCCGTCTGCAAGATATATTTTTGTTCAACTCCTTGCATGTGACATTTGAGGACATGACAAAAATCCACGGACAAAATCTCGAATCAAGTGCCAAATTAAACAACACTAGATAATCATGCCATTATAGGATGGTAATAATAGTACGGATTATTATTATTGTCCTACAACGGATTAGTAAAGAGCACATATTGCAAAAAATTGAATCAAATATCGTCATAATAAAATTATGACAATTACAATGTTAATTTTGGGATCCACTATTAAAGATGTATGTATGTATTTATGTAAAGTTATAATTTACAAATAAAATTGCTTTTCTTTAATAATTAAACAATTCGCAAAAGTTAGAAATAAAGTTAAGTTTGTACAATATTTACGTAATAATTCGTCAACAAGTATACAATTTTTTAAAGCTGTATTATCAATATGTACGAATATGCACAAAAATGCTAATCTCTCTCTCTCTCTCTCTCTCTCTCTCTCTCTCTCTCTCTCTCTCTCTCTCTTTCTGTGTGTGCGTGCGTGTGTGTGCGTGAGTGTGTGTGTGTGTGTGTGTAATATTTTATATTTATAATATATTGCAAAAATTTATTCCGTTTTTACATAAAAATTATAAAATACATTGTTATTATTATTTTTCATCCAATATAAAGATATATTTACATTCTCTCTCTCTATAAAGATATACTTACATTATCATTTAGAGATAAAAGTACTAATTTTTGTAAAAACGTATAATTTTATACATTTACTATAAATTATATAATTTTTACACATATTATTAACGTAATTTTATATAGTCCTTTTCCAGTGTACATTGCGATGCGACATAAGCGAACATTTTGCGTCCTACATATATTAGAAAAACATTTTTCTAACACTTAACAAATCTGAAAGTTGTCATTTTCCTTATTTAAGTTTATTTTCCATGCAGAAGTATCCTTTACTATGCTCTGAATTTTTTTTCAAACTCAGAGCAACTTGATGTGCCGACGTATATTTGAAGACTAGGAAATTGACGTGTTTGACTGAACTTTGTTCTTCGAAACACGTGTGCTATCCCACGAATCCGCGTGGACTTGTTTGCTAGAATATAAAATTTGCTCGCAAAAATATGCGAATTATTCGGACAGCGACGAGTTTGACGATTTATCTGTTGTTCAAAGTCCATCGCCAAGAGACGATGATTGGAACGCATGATTGTCATGTGAATGGAACAATCCTATGAGTACTTAACTAAAATTAAAAATAGCTCCACACGATGACATAATATTTTTGCAATTTATGACCCGTACGATATCTTATTTTTCTCGCTAGAAGATACTCTCGATATAAAAATGCGATGTTTGGCGCCGCGATGACGCCAACTTGCGATCTGCGTATGTTCGACGATCATTGGCTGTTTCTATCGTTGAACTACGAGTATTTTTTGCCAACCTCCATTTTGAAATTTTGGATTGAAATCGTGACTCGGTACTTCCGGTTTACATATTTATTAATACCGATATTTATTAACGAGTTAGATTGTGGACAACAAATTAATGAACATATGTAAATTTTTAAACATGAATTACTAAATGAGGAAAGTATATGTGTAATGTAAGATTTCTGATTAAGCGATTGCTGGACACTTGTTAGAATATATAGCCATAAATATAAAACATTCTCAATTTATTGCAGTTTCTTATAAAGGAGATAATAAAAACTAAAAAAGAATTAACAAAATATTAAAATTATTATAAAAATAAATATTATATATATATATTCTTTAATAAAATTATTTTTTGAATTTCTTTTTTGTTAGATTGAGGAACATTTAATCAATTTAAGAGGGTAGTGACATATTTTATAGACAAAACTTATATAATTTATCTTATTAATCCCCACATATCGATAATTTGCTATATAAATAACGAGTCAACTAAAAAACAAAGTTCCCAAGGAAATTAGTTCCAATACTTTAAATTATTAAAATATTATAATATTAATTTTAAATGCAATAATTAATTTTAATGTAATAATTAATTTTACAGAAAAATTGGTATGTCCTTTTAAAATTCCTATGTGCTTTCTTGCCATTTTATGTTGCTATTTTTTTCTGTAAGCAATTAAAAAAATGACAATTGTTTAGTTATGTAGTCAATGAGTGTCACACACGTAAGTGATATAACAATATAATCACAGATAATGGTCGTTGCAAACCATCATCTGCAGAAAAAAGAATCTGGCAGATGCTTAAAGACTGTAGAGAATTTTAAATATCCTTCCTGGCGGATGTCCAAAGTTTTGTGAACACGAATTTACACACGCACATGTGAGCGTGTGCGCGTGCATCGTGTACATAGGTCGTATCACATGAGCGACGAATGTGAGTTGAGGACAAATCCACCGACGATTCATCGTGATTTTCGCCAACTTGCCAAAGCATTGTCATCGATAAGAACCTATCCTTTCGTATATGTAGTAATGTAATCACTACTTTTTTATACGTGGCGATTTTTGAGAGACATAATGCAAAAGTGGGTCAACCCGAGATTGTCGAGGTCTCGTAATTTCTAATCGACCCTGATCCACTCATTTCGATGAATCAACCCGCTGTCTTTTGGCACAATAGTGGTATATTAAAAAAAAGTGTTTGGTATAATATTTGTGATTATAGGTAATTGGGTAGTAAAATAATTATGGTTGGGAATTCGCTTTTAATATACACTGTTATAAATTCATAATGTCAAATTATACCCAATTTGAGCTTTTTTCATTTCTCTAGGTTACCATTGCTTCTACTTAATATGTCGGTAATTTAACTAAAACAATAGACTTAAATACTTTAATACTCAAGAGAATGTTAAAATTTAACTCAAATTTAGTTTATTATTTACTAAGTGCATATATAGATGTTAATATAGATGTTATTTACTTTGAAACTAATTACAGAAATATTAATTTACATCTTGACATATATATATATATATAT
>NW_017306081.1:963476-968953 GCF_001594115.1 Trachymyrmex septentrionalis | reverse complement strand
TAAAATAAGGTAACAAATTTTGAGGCTGTGCCCCACACAAAGCATAAAAAAAAGTTCGTATGAACATACATATAGGGGAAAGTGAGAGAATTGTGCGCATTTAAGATAAAATTATTGCTGTGATCTGATTTTTAAAGTTGAAGTCAATATATACACAGAAATACAAGATATAAACATTCTTCTAATTGTATGCATTGTTATATTAAATAATTTTTCATTTGATCATGTTGTGTTTGGCAAAAAAGCAAAAGCGAAAAAATTTGTCGCGCATCGGATAATTGTGCGTAAAGCCAAAATCGTAAAAAATTAATATAAAATTAATAAAATAAATAATAAATAAAATGCCAATTTGAGCCGACACTGGTTATTAGTGTGTGTTTTGTAATATCATTTATCAAAAAAAGACTGTACACAAAATTCGATCTCTTTAATCGTGTTGATGATTTTATTATTGATGAACAATTGACAACCAAAGAAGATAATAAGAATAAAAAATTTTTTCGTGTAACATTTATTCCTAATATTTCCACAAAAATCAGTATGCTCTTTAAAAATGTATCATTTTTATATATAGAGGCATTAATAAGCTCAATTGCTTTATTAAAGTTCAGAAAGAACCTAGTTCTACCTCGATTTTCTCAATCTAATGTAGTTTACAAGATTGACTGCAAAGATTGTGATGCATCGTATGTTGGACAGACAAGTAGATGCCTAAAAACGCGTATTAATAAACATAAGAATCATATTAATAGAAACACGAGCCAATATTCTGTTATTACACAACATCGGATGGACTTAGGTCATGATTTTAATTGGGACAATGTACATATTTTAGACAAGGAGCAAATTCTACATAAAAAATTGTTTTCAGAGATGATACACATTAAAAAACAAAAACAAGACCTGAATTTACAAAACGATACACTTTCTCTTGATCCGTTATATATTTTTTTTTTCCAGAGACGTAATGCCAATCTATATTCGTTTATACTTTGTTATTTATTATTTAAATTTTTACTTATTTTCTTTGTAAGTACATGTTCTGTTATTCACTGTTGCTCTCGCTTCCATTTTACATCTGTCTACCAAACAGTTATGCCGTGTCTAATAAACCTTTAAAATTTGTTTCATGTAAGTAAACTAAAATTGTTTTTTTACTGTTATTTATATTAACTTTTTAATTTATTCACATTTGCATTACACAGTAAATGGAACAGTTTATTGGAACATGTGCAATAAACCTTATAAAATTAGTTCAATCTTGATAGTCATGTAAATTTTTTATCATTTTTTTCATGTTAGCATTTTTTAATTATTTATAACTCTTAGGACGGTCGTTTTTTTAAAACAAAATATTTTTCTTTTTAGTTAACTTAGTAATTAAATGACCAAGATTAACTCGGACATCACCATCACGTGTTTTCTTTTCTTTTTATGTTATTAGTTTATACGTGTATGCGCTACCATTATGTAATTTTGTTAATATATCTTTTGTACTGAAGAGGACCTTGACCGTAGGTCGAAACGTATATGTTTAATATTTACTTTGAATAAATGATATTACAAAATACACAATAATAACCAGTGTCCACTCAAATTGCCATTTTATTTATTATTTTTTAGAATTTTCTTTAGAGCCTATTGATTTTATTGTTAATAAAATAAATATTTCATGGAAAATATTTCAGGGAGAGTTGATAAAAAAATGAAAAATATATATATTATGCTAATGTCAATACAAAATTAATATAAACTTTGAAAAAATAATACAAAAAATAAAAAAAATTAATTATTTAAACAAAACCGCATATAATTTTCAGCATTATCAGTTTTACTGCATTCTTCATGGATCTATTCAAAATACAGGCAGAATTAAAATCATCCAGTCGATACAAACTAAAAGTAATATAATTTCAATGTTACTATTTCGCAATCTATAATGTAACTCCCAAGGAACACACAAAAATCAACAAAAAATCAAAATAATTTTATTTGGATGCTTAGAGTCCACAAACAGTCAAATTTCGTTTTTTGACCCAAAAATCATAATTTTAACGTCAAAGTACATCATTTTAATTTTTTCTTGACTTGGTGTGTTCCTTGGGCTGTTATATAACATCATGTGTTATATTACATTTATATTAAGGAATACGAAATTACAACATTAATATCATGTTATTTTTAGTTTGTCGACTGGACATATCTTCCGAATTCTTCGCAAATAGTGCACTTTTCATTGGGAAGAAACTTTGAATTGTCAATGTGCGATTTCTCGCCGCGAATTGATTTAATAAGAAAAACGATTACTCAAAGAGTAATCTTTTTTAACTTAATTTAATGAACAATATCTCAAAAGACGCATCCAACAACGTACTTTACTAATAAGTTATGTACGATTAAATAAACAAAATAAGAATACGAATTTACCGTCTTATTTTCTAGATGTTAAAATTATTATCAAAATATGTAATTTTACTTTTTCTCACTTTTGCCGTTAATTACATTTTCAAATTTTATAACTTATGATTATCTGAAAAGAATTACGTCTAGCCTATACGGAAAAAAATGTCGGCTGTAGTAGATAAAGATATTCAGTTAATAGAGTTTCAATTAGAGTAACATGTAGCCTGTTCTCACTAAGTGAAGCGCTATTTACATTAACAAATGCTTTCGGTTAAAGAAACCGAAATTTTTCTCGAGTGTGCTGCCACCGTAGCGAGCCATTCGATTACCCGTATAGTGAGCGCGAAGTGAACTGTGACAAGAAATGATCTCTGTTACTACAAAACGAAAAAATCTGAAACAAATCCAGTGATTTTTGCGCTTGATAGCAGCTTGTGTCTGGTCCAACGATAATAACATAGGTGAGTTTACACCTACGTTGGTTAACATTTCAACTAGTTTATTATAAAATATATCGAAATTATAAAATAATTGAGGTGTCGAGAATATTATAATATTTGGACTTCGGAAAAAGTAATTTAAAATTATAAGAAAGTCAAAAGTTATTTTAAAGAGTAGAAGTTAGACATTTATTTGGACATATTTGAAAGTAAGTGATGCAATTGCAAATATAAAATTGACAAAATAGTATATATTATAATATCGGGAGATACGCAAACTAAACCGCATGTAATTTAAAAATTATATAATTGTTCATTTTTGTATAACATTTTCCATAGGTTAATGTTTGTAAAATTTTATAGTTGGCGCAATTTTGCAATTGAGCAATGTATATTGTTCAGTTTCAATATTTTAAGTTCATGTAAAAAAGCATATAAAATGCATTATCGTTCATAAGATGTATAAATTAAGAACATATCTGATTCTACCGAAAGCTTCCTTTAAATAAGCAAAATTATTGGTTTGTAAAACACGAAATTAATTGTAAAGGTGATCGAAAATTTATTTCCAACAACTAAAACACCCGATAATGCGAGCCATACTACAGTTATTACAAATGACAGTGAATGGTCAGAGTGGCAGAACATCTTTTCTTTATTACTAAAACATTCAATATCATAACCGAATTATGGTTGACACAAACTTGACTTTTACCAAAGGCAGCATTAAGATTTGACCGAGATAACTGAAAACAATTGCCTGAGTAGTGGAAATCTTTTATAGGAATTTTTCTGTTCTTACAATCAAGTTTTTATCTGGTCTCAAGAAAACTGAAAATTTAGATTATTGTAATCAAAATTCAGTTACAAGGATCGAATTTTTTTCCGTGTAGAAATTTCGCCGCGATAGCGGCTCCATTAATCGGAAAAGTGCTAAACCAAAATGCACACAATTACTTCACTTTCCCTTATCTGCAAATTCACTGTTACTGAGATATACCTCAAAATATTTGCAGGATCAGTTGCACGGCCTACATGATTCCCCGGTTTAAATTCTCTAGATTTTTATCTGCAAGGACACTTAAAATCCTTATAATTAGTTTATAAAGTTCCAATTGCCAATAAAGATATATCAATAAAGATACGCAGCTTTGGTGTTTGTGACAATTGTTCCGGGATCTTTGAAAGAATTATGTGACAGTCCATGACCCGACATATCCGAGTGTCTAATGAAATAGGAGACATTTCAAACATTTGTTATACTTAATTAAAAATTGAAAATAAATATTAAATAATAATAAATATTATTATTTTATTTTCCCCTATTAATAAACATTTTCAGCTATTTAGCAAGTTTGCAGACATATGTCATCATAAAAAATTTTTTTCATGTTTGGTATGGGCAGTTTGACCCTGAAGTTCCCATTTTTTAGCTACCCTGTGTATTACATGCACGCACGCACATTATATATATGCGCGTGTCTGTGCGTGCGCGCAGGGTGAACCAAAAGTCTGAATACAGTCGAATATCTCATAAATAAATTTGAGAAAAATATTTCATATATACAAGTTGTAGGATTTAAACAATTTATGAAACAATGAGACTTATTTGTCTCGAATGTAAGTATAGAGGAGCTCTCAAGTTTAACTTTAAAATTTTGAATGGAAATCTCCACTTTTTACTCATTCTTGTAGCTGATATCAAGATCTATTTAAAGTGCTATATAAAACTCTTTTTAAATAATCTTTTTCTCATAAAATAAAAATGAGAGGAACAACAATCAAAGGCCTTGATTTTGACAAATGTTATCAAGGTATTTGTATGACCCTGAACAACATTCCGTAGGTTTTAGCTGTCGGTCGGACACCTTGGATAATGCTAATGCTGGCGGTACATTTGAATTCTGCCAGCTCATATTGCAAAGGGTGCATTCGAAGAGACGTTATTTGCGCTATTAGCGCTATCAAGCTGTTCGCGGAGTTGCAGATAGTGCTAACAGACGCGATCATGACGTCACTAACAGTAACGTTTTACTTCATAACGGCACGCTATCAATGCTATTCCTTCCGAGGTATGTTAGTGTATTGATAGCGTTAGCGTTTGCAAACTCCGTAAACGACTCTAACGTAGCGTTGGTAGCGTTTAACATTCGTCGAGATTAGATTAATGTTCGAGGGGATTCTGTTCTCAAGTGGCACCAACTTTTCTCTCTTTAGAATTTAATAGAGTAAACGTATAAATATTAAATTTTATCGTAGTGAACGCAATCCCAATTTTAATCTCTGCAATTGATAACTTGTCACTAGGCAAACGTAATTCTTGCTTGTGTAAGTATCATCTTTAACTTTTCAAAGTTTCTGCAGTTTAACTTGTGTATTCGATTTTATCGAATATATTTCATCAAATATGTAGAAGGTCGGAGACATCTTGTTACTAGCGATTTTTGATTCCCATGTACGGAAAGAAGTTATTATTGCGGTATAGCGCGGCAGGATATTCAGCTGCAGATGCCTGCAGGTCCTAATTGGTCGTAGATACGCTTCTTCTCGAATCGACAACAGATGCTGAAGAATTCCTTCTTTTATCTGATTAATTTATTCACTGTAACTATTAATTTTTTGTATCTATTATAG
>NW_017306081.1:956723-963376 GCF_001594115.1 Trachymyrmex septentrionalis | reverse complement strand
TTTTATCTGATTAATTTATTCACTGTAACTATTAATTTTTTGTATCTAGTTTACATCGTTCATTGTCTAGCGGCAAATCATCATAGAGATTGCAATTGAGATTGCGTTCTGTTATCCACTACAAAAAAAAGTAAAACTTCATGTTACGTATACTCTACAAAACTCTAAAAATTTAAATTATTAGAAAGAAAAATTTGGTCGATGGTTGAGAACAGAATCCCCTGCATTATCTTAACCTCGAATATTAAATTTCTCTGATTAAATGTTACTAAGGGCATTTTGTTTCACCCAAGATGCGCATGATACATCATTTATCCTTCTTGTTCACCGAATGTTAAACAACTAACGATACATTAGAGTCGTTCATGGAGCTTGCTAACGCTATCGCGCTATTGACTCCACGAACAGCATTAGTAGCGTTTGCATTCATAGCGTGAATAGCATCTCCCAAAACGCACTCGAAAAGGACTTAATCGAAAAAAGATTTAATCAAAAGAAGTTTCATTGTAGATCATATTTTAAAAAGATCTTGATGTCAGCTACAAGAATATTAAATATAAAGTAGAAGCTTCCATTCGAAATTTTAAAGTTGATCTTGAGAGTTCTTCCATGCTTACACTCAAGATCAAATAAGTCTTACTGTTTGATGCATTGTTCAAACATTACAACTTATTTTTTCAAAATGTTTTATTTATGACATATTCGATTGTATATACAGACTTTCAGTCTACCCTATATATGTGGATATATACAGAATGTCCAATTTTAATGTCTCATCCCAAATAACTTTTTTATTTTTGATTTTAGAAAAAAATGTTTCAGACAAAAGTTGTATAGCTTTGAAGGGGACATAAGAGTGTGTTATTAGTTTGACCTTGAATAGTTGCTTGAAGATCACGTGAAGGTTACCTTCAATTTCTTAAACGCTACTCCCTATTTTTTATTACACATTCTTGTAGATCATCTCGAAATTTTCCGAAACACTATAATAAAATATATCTTCATTAAATACTTCTCGAGTTATAAGACTCGAATGTTACAGTACCGCCGGCATTAGCATTACGCAAGGTGACTGACCGACGACTAAAACCTCTTGAATGTTGTTCAGAATCATATCCTGAAGTTTGTCCTGAAGTCGAGACCAAAGTCATTGAAGGTTGTACCTCTTTTCGTTTTTGCATTAAAAATTTATTTTTACATAAAAATGAAAATTAGAGGAACAACCTCTAATGCCGGCAGTACTGTAACATTCGAGCCTTATAACTTGAGAAGTACTTAATGAAAAAATATTTTATTATAGTGTTTTGAAAAGCTCTTGAGGTAAACTACAACAATATGCAATGAAAAATGAGGGTTCTCATTTAAGAAATTGAAAATGACCTTTATATGACTTTCGAACGACTATCTAAGGTCAAACCAACGTACCATCCTATGCCCTCCCCATGCAACTTTTGTCTAAAGCGTTTTTTTTCTAAAATCAAAAATAAAAGTTATTTGAGTGGAACATTAAAATAAGACTCCCTGTATATGTGTGTGTGTGTGTGTGTGTGTGTGTGTGTGTGTGTGTGTGTGCGCGCGCGCGCGCGCGTGTGTGTACTATAGGATGTTTCAGATTTCCCATACCGTCAATTACCAACATATTTTCCGTGAAATTCTAAGACAAACAGCTCTCTATCAAAAAGCGATTTGAGTAGAATTTGAATGATGAAATATTGAAGTTGACGAACGAGCGTGCATGGAATTCGTAGCCAGGGTCAGCACCGAGATTGGTGCGAGGCACTTCAAACACTTGGATCGTATCAAAACCTGTTTCTTATTACTCTTTGCATTTAAATTAACTAATTAGTTAAAAATTATTTAAAATGTCTGTGCATCAATTACTGTACTTTTGTTTTAAAAAATTGAAAATTGTTTAAAACAAATTATTTAAAAACAATAAAAATTATTTATAAAACGTTAATATTGTTTAACGAATATTAAAAAGGTTTTACAAATATCAAAATTATGTAAACAAGTTACAATTGTATAAAAAAGGTTATTATTTCTTCAAGAAAAATTTAAATAATTCATAATTGCTTAAATAACTCATAAGAATGTAAAAAGTGTTTCAAAATTTTTCCATTTGATTTGAAAATCCCAAAAATATTTAATACAATCTTAAAATTGCTTAAAAAATCTTATTATTACTACAAAAATCTAAAAATTGATTAAAATAAATAACATACAAAAACTTTCAAAAATTTAAAATTGTTTAAAATATCTTAAAATAATTTACAAAAGTTACAAATTAGGAAACTGTAAATTTTTTTTATTGCTTTAACAATTGAAGAATTATATAAAATATCTTAAAATTGCTTTAATACTTTTAAGTTATTATTAAAATCTTCAATTTATTGTAAAAAAATACTAAAAAAAATTGTATATTAAATATTAAAATCGTTTTGTTATAATAAAACAATAATAAACTTTTTTAAATAATTGTAACAATGCATTACATAATTTTGAAATTTACTAACCCTCTTTAATATTCAAACAACGTTTTAGAAACCATTTTTATTGTTTTTAAATAATTTGCGGATGTTTTAAACAATTTTCAAATAAAATAAATTGATGTATTTTAAACAATTTTTAACTAATTAATTAAATTAAATGCAAAGAATAATGAGAAACACGCTTTGACATAAGTGTCTGAAGTGTCTCGTGTCAGTTTCGGTTGCCGGCCCTGACCGCGCGAATTCTATGCGCGCCCATTTGCCAATTTCAATATTTCACCATTCAAGTTTTACTCATCAGATCGCTTTTTCGTAGAGTTTTAGTTTCATCTTAGAATTTCACAGAGAAAATATAATGGTAACTGATGATACATGAGTTCTGAAACACACTGTGTGTGTGTGTGTGTGTGTGCGCGCGTGTGTGTGTGTGCGCGCGCGCGCGTATACGTGTGCTTGTGCGTGTGGGTGTGCGTGTATGAGAAATGTTATAGTAATAACTCTAACTAGTTATTTTACAATTGTAATCACAAATAGCAAACTTTTTTCTCTACTTATAAATGTGTTTTAGCTACCGAAAATAAAAAAATCGCCCGTTGTGACGAGAAGTAACAACAGAAAAATGAATAATTATATACATATGCGTTACGTAAGAAATGTTCAATGTATGAATTGCTGAAAATATTAACGTTATATTAATGATGTATATTTAATAATTTTGGACATACTGATTTTATATACTTTTCCTATCATATTTTAATGTCAACAAACATTTATATGCTACACAACAAATTGCGAGATTTTTGTCGCAATTTTTCATTTTAGGCGAAATAGAAAAATGGATAAATGTTCTTGAAGTTTCCTATTAATTTTGTGATCATGTCAAGTCAATATCTATCAAAATTTCTTTAGTCAAAATTTTCGAGTCGCTCGTTGTGCAGCGTGACCGTTTGATGTGTAAAAACGTCATGAGAGGCGAAACGCGTTGAAAAGTTCAAAGGGATTGAAACGGCGGGATTTAAGTGGCTGATTGATTTGCCGTGATTTTTAGCGTTCACAATTGTGAGATGTCAGAAGGACTTTCAAGTAGCTAAAAGGATTCCACTTAAAATCAATTATTTTAGCCTTTGAGCAACCAACTGTGAAATATAATTTTCGTTTTACATTAATATTATAACTTTTATATAAATTAACATTACAATTTAAGAAAAGATATTATCAATTAAAATTCGTGTTAAGTGTGTTAACGGATATAATTTATGTTCAAATTTTGCATAATATATACGGAAAAAATGGTTTTGCTGAAGTATATTTAAGAACTTAACTAGATACTACAGATCTAAACATATTTTTTGTTACATTAGTAAAATAATTATAAAAACGTTTGTTGAAGTGTTAATAATAATGCTGTAAAAAGTTTTAATGAGTATTAATAATAATACTGCAAAACGTTCTAATAAGTAGTTTAAGCGTCCTATGTAATTATTTAAATGATCTAAACAAAATTATTTTTAGACCTATATCTCTAATTGAATATTTAGATTCTATAGCAAAACCGTTCGTTTCGTGTATATAAACGACACAGAAAGCAATATCGTTTATTTACTACAATATCGATATAATTAAAAAATTGTCATTTTTTTAGTTGCTTGTAAAAAAGAAAGACGGAAAGATAAAGAAAAAAAATACATATTATATACTTTTATTCCTTTACATCATTTATTACATCAAAGATGCATTTTAAAATTACAATTACAAAATTTTAATGGTTCAAAACATTTAAATTTATTTTCTTTGTTTTTTGAGTTGTGTCATTTTATCAAATGAGTGATATTTCAACGTATTATTCCCACAACGCACAATAATCGGAATAAGTCGTGTACTGGCTTCGAATCGTGAACACATAAACGCAATTTTCGAATGACAGCGTGTCTATTATCTCTATCGACAAATTGGAATAACAGGTTGTTATTTATTGTCCCGCGATTAAGTAGCTTCGTGATAAAGAATTTCAGTGGAGCTTAATTACTACCGCAAAACGGAAAGGAAACTCGAAGCGCCGCAATTGTCGACTTTTAATAGCTTCGTACACGAAAAGAGAAGCTCGTGCCAGGTTCCCGGTATCACACGTTATTGGATTCAATTTCCATCCTTCGCCGTCTGTCCTGCGTGCATTCTGGGATATTTGCGAATGAACCTGATGTATGTCCTTGGCACGCATAGCATTCAAACGTGATTAGTATCTACTGAATGATGGACACGGCATTCTATATAATATCGCAATTTAATTGCGATTTGGAAAATCTTCTATTTTATCGATTTTATAATTTAGATATTTCCTGAAAAAAAACCGTAATTTAATATCGCGAATGCGAAAGCTTGATTGAGCATTATATTCTGTAATCTCATTAAGGATAAATATTTTAACGATGCTCATATTTCAAAGAGTTTAATAATCATCTTACTAGGTTTTTTTTCCAGTTTTAATAATTCTTTGTATACAAAAAAAACAGTATATAAGTCACAAGTCAAGTTGGACTCTATTAGTGTCGAGACATTAAAAAATGTGATGTCCTTTTCAATATAAAGGTCGAAGAGATAGGACTCTATTTTGAACTTTCACAAATTCCAGGAGTTCGCAGATTGGATTATCGCAAGAAAATAATGAAATATGTGTATCCTTTGGTATAGGACGTATAAAATAAAAAACAACGCGCAAATTCAAGCTGAGAGGTTTTGCAGATCGATCAATTATAAGTAGAAATTAAATCGATGAGAAACAAACAAAAGAAAGAATCCTATTTTTAGTCGAAACGGATCTCGATGCTTAATAATATTCCAGCTTTTCGGGACAAGCGTCTCAGCATCAAGCATGTGCCATGAAAATACTTGTCAAAAATAACCAGTAATAGTAGTAAGAGAACGTCATTTTTCAAGGAGACATGTGATAAATAATTATAAACAGAAATTAGATCGATAAGAATCAAATAAGAGAAAGAATTCTACTTTTGGTCGAAATGAATTTTGATACTTAATAATATTCATATACAAATTTGCAAAATTTGCAATTTTGCAATTCTTAAGATTTGATGAATTATTGAATGAAAGAATCTTGCGTTCAACAGAGGAGGTCGACGAGCTAACAAAAGTTTGCGCCGATTTTCCTGTTATATATTCTTCTTAAACTATTTAATTTTTTGCGACGTAGCATTATATGATACGACCCGTCCACGTCGTAGCGTTATATGAATCGGTCCGGCGACGTCGTATTCGATTACCGTTCAAGAGGACAGGTGAAGAATATCGAATACACGTGGAGCGATCTGTCGTAAGAGTTGTTAGATCATGATGATGGTAAGCGGCAAGGGAGGCGATGGAAAAGAAAAAAGAGATAAATGCGCCGGGGCGGACAGTCGTTGCCGTAGAAGAGATGTCAGATTAGAAGCCACGGCTCGACTGGCACACATACATATTTTTTATTACATAAATTGGCGCACGAAGGTCTTCTCTCTAGAGAGAAGTTATCGCGTTAATGCTTATTATCAAGTATCCGCCCTCGCGTTTACCGCAGGTGAATTTATGCGTGATTTCGTCGCATGAACTTTCCCCATGAATGTCAACGACTGTTGCGGAAAAGAATGAAAAATGAATGAACTTGACGACTCATCATATGCTACTAATGCATCGATGCAATGTGTTCTTTGAAGAATATAATCGGAAAATTGTATGAAACTGTTTCGACAATTATTTCTCAATAAATGTCAATTTCTCAAATTATTTCCGCAATATTTTACGAGAAAGTCATTATTGTGACTACGTATATTTTTTTAAGAATTTATCTTTTCTCAATTACAGTTTGCCAATTAAATTTTTTTCGTTACAACATTAAATAATTGATAACTATTCGTATCACATTTAATTATCGATTTGTAATAAAAAAAATTAATTTCTAGAGATTGTGAGCGTTAAGGATAAATTCAATCGTGCCGCGAAGAAATCGGCAGTCGCAATCCTCCAAAAGTTGTTGAACTGAAATCCAATACGTGGAATTGTTATCCAATCACATTACGAGCCTCACTTTTTTATCGTGCAGTGCTGGTAAACTTGACGCCTCTGTTGGACGTAATCTCGAATTACGGTCATTCACTTAATGAGATTAATTAA
>NW_017306081.1:950487-956623 GCF_001594115.1 Trachymyrmex septentrionalis | reverse complement strand
TTATCGTGCAGTGCTGGTAAACTTGACGCCTCTGTTGGACGTAATCTCATCGAATTACGGTCATTCACTTAATGAGGTTAATTACGATTATTCATTTTAAATTAATGTCATTCGCTTTAATTGCTGCGACATTACTTACTGCAGTGTCGCTTATCAAATTAGATAAACTGAGAATTTTTTTCCAATTTGTGGCGAGAGCAGTTACACGAACAGACTTGCTATTTGTGTCATAAAAAATCCTGTTGCATGAAATCGTGAAATAGTCTGCATTTTGAGATTATTCGATTACATTAGGCCTGTCCTTTTTAGTTGAACTTCTAACAAAGTTTATCTTTCTTCCTTTTCTCTCCACGTTGGAGAAAAGAAGAGAAAAGATAAATCGTGAAAGAAATTTAGCTAAAAAGTACTTATCGATCATTTGTAACAATTAAAAAAAATATCCGACGAGGAATTTCCTTAAAGATGGTTTGATTATAAAAAAATATATTATCTAAATTTACATATTTAAATAATTTTAAATAACTTTTTAAAAGGTTTATTAGCTTCACCATTAAAATAGATTGCAATCTAATTGGAAATATTAATTTCAGTTTCAGTTTGTAATTGCGTTTCAAGTTCGATAAACGTTATCCAGCGCGCAGTTTACAAAATTGAAATAATATATTTACAAAAAATTTACATTCAGCATTATTAAGTATTGAAATCCGCTTTGACCGAAAATAGGTATTTCTAGATTTTTTTTTATTTTTCTAATTCCGATTTGTAATTGTTTAAATAATGTTATACATTTATTTTTGTATTGGGAGGGAGCGAAAGAAGGAGGAAGGCAGCAGGAAAGAGAGAGAGAGAGAGAGAGAGAGAGAGAGAGAGAGAGAGAGAGAGATCTGCAAATCATATTTATTCGCTATTGGGGCTTATGCATCTCTCAGCAGTGTAATCAAGATGTTACAAAAAATGTAATAATAAAACGTTACTTGGAAATATTAAAACGCATAAGAACAAGTTTTAAGTTGTTTCCCCTGGTGTATATTTGCAATATTCCATATTAACTGAGAAAGATGTAGATTTCTTTGCAAATTCAAAAAAATTTGATATCAACTACGCGCGAATGCATATATTAGCATTTCGTTATGACAATGAGTTTCATTGTGCTATGTATCGCGTTTTCGTTAGTCGCACGATAATATCGTATCATAAATATGAAATAATTCTCTTACTACCTAATAATAATTCAATCAGTAATCTTGAACTATATAATAATGTAATGCTCTATAATAAATATTGTAATAGATACTATTCATATAAATTATAAAATGCTGATATCATGTACCATTAGTACACTATACTTCAACTCTTATATACTCAACTGTAATATATATTATTTTTTATATATAAATAAAAATATAGCCATTCATATTTGTCTTTTTGTTATTAGCAAATATAAAATATATCCCTCATGATGCAAAGTATGTTCAAAATTAAAATTCTGATTCATGTAGGTAAGTTATTAGCACTATACTTTGAATCTTTTTGTAGCTGTTATGTGAATCAATTTTGTAATTTTTATATAAAAACAAAAATAATCATTTATGCCTTTTTTCATTATATAGTAAACATAAAATATATCTCCTTACTTTATAATACAAACTACAAAGAATATGCCTCTTTATAGTAAGATTAATCTTGTATAAGATGCACAAAATTCTTATCTAAACAGGCAATTCCGTTAAAGAGAATTCTTGTCAGTAAATCGCGACAATGCAAAAGAAATCGTCAGTATTCCGTTCTCCTCTCTATCTCTCTTCCTTTTCGCAATCAATTCAAGCCTGCTCCATGCCGCACTTCTCCTCCCGCGAAGACTCCAGGCATTCCTACAGTGATATTGCCAGTGACATGCATTGTCCCATATTGTGACACAGAGCCACCCCTTTCCTCCATTTAACCGAGCCTTTCCTTACTCTACACCTACCGCAGTAGGGATGTTTTACATAATATTGAAAATGAACTTCTGGCTCAATGCCTGCACGTTCTGCATATCGCAGCCTCAATATTCCCTTCAATTACGTTTCCACGTCTGCCTGAGAAGATGAGCAGACATATATTTTTAGTCTTGACCTTCAAGGTAAACCGATCGTGGTAACGAAACAGCGCAAACTGAACATGTAACTGATCGCGTCAGTCATTCACCTAGAGAATATATCAATTTTTTTTACTCAATATAAAATTGATATATTATCATATTAATTCTTACTTTATATATATATATATTAATTCTTACTTTATATATTATCATATTAATTCTTACTTTATACGATATTACAGTATAATCTTGAATATCAACTCGGGATAACAATGAAACATTAAGTGTTATGAGCATTTGTGATAATCAAATGAAACACTATACTATATTCATCTTATTACATTCATCAATATAACTTGAGCTGCTTTGTCAGATTGATGATCATGTAGCACGGTTAGTTAAAAATTGCGAAATTAATCGGCGCAAATAGAAATATTATTGCCATAATTTATGAAATTAATATAATGCTATGTAATAACATCAATATTGTCGCATAAAACGCAACTCTCGGATTATCTTGTGCCGCGATGGAATTACGGTTTTCTTCGCCAGCAAACTAGTTGGTCACGTAAAACAATTAATTACTGCGATATGATTATTTACACCCTCATTTTATTCCTAAAAATGTCACGACAATTAATGCCCGTCAATTTCTATCAATATAAATTAATTTTAATCTTCGTTCAACTTACTTTTCATTTCTTTTTCTAGTTCCAAGATTTTTTTAATTAGAAAAAGATGAAGAGTTAGTCGAGACTAAAGTTAATCTACATTGGTGGAAACGAGCATTGTCCATTAGTTTCGGCCTTGTTATTAAATCGGGAAGAAAGTATAATTCGGATTTTTTCATTAAAAATCCGAATTTGTTATAAAATGTTTAAAAGATCATTTTCAGTTAAAATAATTGCCGTTTGTTATTTCCTACCATTTTGATGATAAAAGTTGGATTCCGTGGAGATAAAAGGGTGGTTTTTTCACGGAATCCAATTTTTACCAGAGAAATGTACCACGATATAGCAGACAATAATTCAAACAATAATTATTTTAATTATTTAAAGATAATCTTTTAAGCATTTTATTAAAAAAAAAAAAAAAAAAACAAATCTGAATTTTCTCTTATTTTCTCCCCGACCATTTAATATTTTTATTCCCCTCTCGACTAACTCACCATGCGTATCAAATTTCCTGATAATTGTTTCGATGATCGTAGTTCTGGGCGCCACGTGACCCCGTCTAACAGGCATCTCAGGAACAAGATTCCCAGATACCTGGGCAGCCGAGACTTTCGCGTTGAAGCGTGTAATGGGGCGCACCGAGCCCGATCCCTCTCAATTAATATATCGCGAAGTAACACTAAAGCACTAGGAAAACACTCGCGACGTAGAATGCACGAGCAAGGTAGAAAAAAGCACAGCACGAGTTGAGCATAGCGATCAGCCGTATAAGACAGAATAACGTAGAGTAACGTAATGCGACTTTTTCTCACGAAGAAGAGGAAAGATTCGTTGCTGCAATCAAACAATACGCGGATCAGCGATGTATCCGTTTTACTTCCTTCGTCCGCTTCTTAATAGATACGAAAGGTTTAGCAGGGCTGAACGAGGAGAAAGAATCTTCGTCCAGGTGCTTCTGTTCCGTGTCTATCTCACGTGTTACAGGAATTATCAGGATGCAGTCGTTGTTTTTAGTCTCGCTCTTCGTTCTCGCGGTATCGCGCGATCCCCTTTTTGTTCTTTCTTATATATCGCCCCAGGTTTCCAATTAAAGAGACCTATATGGTCGAGGCATCAGTAATATCGGTATCCCGAATGGACTGTCAGAGAGCACGGTTGCGTTTCCGTGCGTTCGCTGCACGCGAGTGACTCGGATGTCGTCTCCTATTCGACAACGTACGTTTGGACCCGGAGTTTTCGTCTATCTAGATATACGTCTAAGATCGTCGGCGCGAGGCGTCACGACGATTCCTCCTGCCTAGCCGTCGAGCCAAGGACGCGGGGAAGGTCGGTCCCACTTGCGGTCGAACAGCCGGCATGCGATGTATCGCACGTGCATGTGTTGTCACTCTCGATGTGCGTGTGTGAGGAAACGCGTATTTATAGCGAAGATATTACAGATTGACCTATGGTTTTCAGGATCGGTGGCTGGCGCCGATTTCTCGGGCAGCTTCTCGCGAATCTCCCGCGTAATCTTGATCGATTTAGAAGAAGCTATGACAATGCGTCGTCGGTCACTCGCCAGCAGCGTCCGTCTTCGAAGCGATTTGTCGTCCTCTCTCGTCGGCAACGTCTCATATCGCTTCGATCGCCGTTCGTCACCGTGAAACCAGGACACTGCGCGCCGATTTATCTCGCACGTTTTAATTTGTGACCGTGCGCTCCGATACGATCGGGTAACACCAACGTGGTGGCGTCGCGACGCGGGTCAACAGCCTCGAGGCTTCGATCCTCCGGGAGTTGACGTTTCTGTCCACAGGCACTCCTACGTAATATTCGTCAACTTCGTTCGACCTCGTGGGATCGGGGTCAGACTTCGCGGCGACCGAGGTCGTGGAATGCGGTAATTTCGGAGAGGCGCATGGCTCGGACATCTCCACGACGTTAGTCGTTCAATCGAGCTCGTGCTCGAACAAGGGAATCTTCGACGAGGGGGGGACGGCGCGATTTCGCTCGATTTCAAGTCGATAGCCGTGTGCGAAGGGAAGAAGGCGTCGCGATCTTCAAAATACTGACAGGCGCGCCCAACGGATACAACGATGGTAAAGGCACGTGGTGTGTATGCAGTCGAGTTTATGCGGAATGCCGCGATCGGATCGATTCCTCGTCCGGTCGCGTCCCGACGCGAGTCGCGGCGCTCACCAGCGCTAATCGAACGTCCGACACTCGCTTCCTCTTTCCTTATCTCACTCTTTCTTTCCCTTCCTTTCTCCCTCTCTCTCTCTCTCTCTCTCTCTCTCTCTCTCTCTCTCTCTCGCTCTCGCTCTCTTCCTCTCCGACGTGGCTGGTCAGCTGTGCATCTCTGGTCAACCACGGGGACAGCTATTTTTGTACTTCTTCCTCATCCTCCGCGACCATGCCCAACCACCGTCGTTTGTCGCGATTTCTCTCGAGACTCCCTTCGGCTCATACAGCCACGTCGAGCCACGGACAATCCTCCGTCCACGCTTCCCGAGTCACCGACAGATGAGCATGACGATCAGATCGTCACTGCGGAGAAGATTATCGAGAGATCGGTCAAAGTTTTTAGGCAATGCATGATAATATATCACTAGAATCAAAAATGGAGCATTAAATGTGATACTAAATTAGAACCTAGTTTTGATGTATATCTTCTTCCGTAGATTTTCAGTAGTGGGGGTGCCAATTTGACAGAGGTGCATAATAATCCGTGGAATAAATGACGTTTCTCCTTTTCCCCGTACACCTCTTTTTTTCCCGTCCCTCTTTCCCGATCTTCTATCACTTTAACCGGTCACGCACTGTCTCTACTGATACTTGGATTCGCACATCTCACTGTCAGTCCCATGCTTCACGTGGTGCCATAACTGTGCTATCTTGGTGCAGTCGGATGAACGCGCGCAAACGACCCACCACGCCTTCCGCGGGTCGGTAGACCGAATCGCAGAGATACGATGCCCTCTCGCTGACCTCTCGCTGGCTTTCCGACCCTCGATCAGTCGATCGGTCGGTCGGTTGGCGGTGACACTTGGTTCATCCCCTGCACTGTCTCCGGCCGACGCACCTTCCAGAGGAAGATCGCCGAACACTGTTGCTCCGCCGCGTGCTCGTAGCCTTCCCTCACCCCCGTATCACGAGGTGTTGTCCCGGAGGCGTCTTTTCGTGTGGATTTTCGGCTTTGAGTTGCTGACAACGGCGTCGCGACGCCACGGACGCGATACCTTGGTCGCTTCGACCTGAGTCTCGCGTGGTTTTGGCGAGTCGCCGTCGTGTGTTCGGTCGGAGAACTGAAAACGCGAGAGGAGGCGCGAGACGGGTCGACGTCTCACTCTGTCTCTTTCTCTCTCTCCCTCTCTCTCGACGACGACGACGTCGTTGGCGG
>NW_017306081.1:938702-950387 GCF_001594115.1 Trachymyrmex septentrionalis | reverse complement strand
ACGGCGGCGGTGGCGGCGGCGGTGGCGGCGGCGGCGGCGACGACGACGACGACGACGACGCCGGCGACGTCGGTACGTAACGAGAGGAGGAGAGAGGCGTAATCATGTACGGCGCCTGCGTATCCCCACTTAAAATCAGCCACCGTAATCACCCCGATCGTCCCGTTAGTCTCCTCCGTCGGCTTCTTCTCTCTCGCACCTTCCTCACCGCACCGCGCAATGACCGCTGATAATATTGATAAGACTCCGCAAAAGCTGTGGCGCGCGGCCACTCTTCTCGTCGGCGCCCTTCTATCTTTCGCGCCTGCAGGGGGTGACGAGCCTCGGGGTCACCGCGTATGTAATCTACGAGGACGTAACAACGCTACGCATTGTAGTCTCAAGCTTTATTTCTCCATTTATTCCAACGCGACGACCCGTCCGCGACCGTCCGACGCCATATAGATCCTGTGTGTGAAACTAATGCAACGTGTTTTGAAGTAACAATACGAATACTGATTTCCTCCAAATGAATAGATGATCAATTATCTTTCTCGCGATATCTTTTGCGGCTCTCGATGAAAGATATATCCTTCACTAGACAAAGAAAAATTTAGTTCGGGGAAAAGCTTTTCTACAATTTGAAAAATGTTGGCATTTTGTGGAGGAAAAATCGGTGTTAGATTGTTGGAGACATTGCGGGGTACACGCGAAAGAAATAGGTACTAACAATAAGTGTGATGTATAACGATTGCTCCTTCTATTCTTCTTTTTCTTTACACATAGTAACTTCATTCATTTTGAGCCAAAAGTAAAATAAAATAAATATCTCAGTTTTGTACGAGATATAATATAAAAGTTTATAATAATAATACGTTAAACTAGACCATTTATGTGAATAACACAAATAACAAAGAAGCGTCCCTCTCTTTCAAGTATGAGACTAAATCTTGGTACCTTACAGAAATCTATAATATTAGCTAATTTAATACTGAAAGACAGTAATCACTTATTTGGAGTATTAAAAACATTGTTATTTAGCGCTTTTATTACTCCAGTTAAGTAATTAATTACTGTCTTTCTGTAATTAAATTAATCACTATCAAATTAGCTAATATTAGATTTCTATAAGAGCTAATAATGTTTCTACGTAAATTATTAAATATATTTTTTAGTTTTTTAAAAAAAGTTTACATGTTCATCATGCGCGCGCGAATATAGATAAAAAAGTTTTATTAATTCTTTTATAAAATTGTAATTATAATTAACGAAAATATGTTTTATATATTTAGATATGCAATACAAAATATATCTTAAACATTAATTTGTAAGTGCATGTGTGTGTCAAATCAAAGCACTGCCAAAATAAAAAAGTTTATTACAATAAACGGACTTTCAATGAATCACAAGAGAATGGTGCATCCAATCGCTCATTGGACAGTTAAGCGGCGTCTATGAATTTTAAGGCGCAAAATTTAAGCTTTAAACTCTAAGTCATAAGAAATTACAGTGACCTTGGTAGCAATTTATGGTGAAATATCAGTTAAACGTTGAGAATATATTGGGCTAATATTTTGGTAATATTATGCCAATAATTGCGCTACTAAGTTATACTGAATGTACCCAATACTGGCATTGTGGATTCAGCCCGTTACTCCGCAGCCATCGCGATCTCTGTCGGCAAACTTCAGAAGCATTGTGAAATTGTCGGTATTGGCAAATAGAATCGCAGGTATGGTACTACAAGAATTATCACAGCCAAGATACCAAGAATTCATCACTTTACCAACATAGCGAGACGAAAGATTTACTTTGCTGTAGTAAATTTTTCCCTTATATTCATTTCTATTAATGCAAGATACTTTTAATTTTTGTTTATCTTCCTTTAGTTTTTATCTTCTTTTAAAAATTTTCAGAAAAAGAGTAAATTAAATCAAGATTAAAGATTATTTACATTGATAGAAATGGGTCTAAATAGAGTTTAGAAATACGTTTCTTATTCTTTAACGTACGCCTTTAACTTTATTAAAAAAATATACTTGCGTGTGATATATTCGTATTGTTCGAGAATTATAATATTCGTATCTTATATTACGTATCGCTTCCGTCATATTTGTGTAATAATAAAAACCAAAGTTGTACGTTTACACGAAAATATAATAGCTTACATTTACGTTTATACATTCGTGGACAATGAGGTTACAACACTTTTTTCTGAGTTTTTAATGAGTTTCGGAATACAGCCTACTCACCGAGCGAAACCCATTAAGAAAAAAATATTACACCCTCATTGTCCACAAAATACAACGTAAACTATATAAACCATATATGTGTTACAGTACATCTATGTAAGTAATGGGTGCGTTCAGTAGAACATAACAGTTTTGCAATCGTATTATAATTGTCTGCTGAGATAGGACCATTTCTCTAGATCTAAAAGTATAATCTAAGCAGCACGAAGAAAACAGTTGCAAAATAAATATTCTGCTGAACGCAATCGATCTAAGGACAAGTTGATCTAAGAAATCAAAACAGTGTCAATTTGACATAATGTTGACTAATTATTGACCAAATTTGTATCATTTTTTCGTCATGATTCAATCATCCAATTATTTTGACTTTCTTATTTTCCTTGGGTGCGGATCATCCAAGCCTACATATTCTTTGTCGTACTGTTGCACTATAAACTGCAATAAAGCTCCTCGTATATACATTTTTATTTATCAATACTAAAGTCAGATATATTAACAATTATAAACCTTAGTTCATTATTTAAAAATAATTATAAATAACGAAATGGGGTACGAGGGTCACAAATGGAGGGATCTTGCTCAGGGACGGGAACAGTGGCGGGATTTGGTATTTGCGGCAATGAGCTTTCGAGTTCCTAACGCCTAATAATAATAATAATTATTATTATAAATAACGGACTCTCCAAATTAAAAAATAATACATAGTGTAAAAAATAATAATAGTGTTAAAAGGCGGTTGAGACTCAGATGCAATTGTAATTAAATTCAATTTAATAAAAAACAATTTAACAAATGTTACGGCTCCTCCTCGATCATCTTCAGTGTCACACCATATATTTTATTTATAACTTTACGAATTTCCTGGCTTTTTCAATATGTCTAAATTATTGCGTAAGAATCTATCGGCTCTTTTTGAAATTTGACTTAATCGCTTGGTTATGAAACCACTGTGAACAACACGCATTTAATCTGGACTAAATATATCTTCCAACGCCTTTGGAGAAGCCGGGAAATTTATGAAGTTAAATAGATCGAATATATTGTGTGACACTCAAGATGGCCCGGAACGTTTGACAAACTGTTTTTTATTAAATTGAATTTAATTATAATTCCACCTAATTATCTGCGGAGTACTATTCTATATCGCTTCTCGATAGTTGTCGTTGCGTAGCTTTTTTAGCATACAAAATATCTGCGCATGAATAACACATAACGATTTGGTACCGACAACTATTGGTAAGCGATAAGAAAAGGACCCTTCTCCCTATATTCTATAACTTATGCACTCGTTATGTGTTCATAACGACAGATGCACAGATTTTTTACTATGTAACACTGTAGGCTTAAGTAACTTTTTAGGCGAGTGGTTTACGCTCGATTTCAGTTCACCAACCAATCAACGTACTAGTGGATGAAAATGAATTAATTCAATTTTTCGTATTATTCTGCGGAAAAGCATTTATATATACTTTATTTATGTAGTCGTTGAATAGTTATAAACAATTTTTTGTTTAAAAGATCTAAACTTCGAATAAAAGTAAGTTCCGAAAAAATTTTGTAAGCTTAATTAGATCAAAATGGACATTTTTTGTTTGCGATATTTTTTGTTTAAATCAATAGTTTTTGAGATAAAAAATGTCTGAACTTGAAAAATGACTACCTTTATGATTTTTTTTTCAGAAACTAATCATCCAATCAATATGAGTAAAAAACGAAAATATTCGGTCAATCTTAAACTATAACAAGAATTTTATTTTATTTTGATCTGTACTGTTATTGACAGTGAAAACTTTATTATAATGAAGGCGCGTCCGTGGCGCGTTATATAATAAAGTTTTTATATTATTAATAACATAAGTTTAAGATTGACCGAATATTTTCATTTTTTATTTATATTGATTGAATGATTAATTTCTGAGAAAAAAAGATAGTCATTTTTCAAATTTAGACATTTTTTATCTCAAAAACTATTAATTTAAACAAAAAAGTCTCAGATACAAAAAATGTCCATTTTGATCCAATTAAGCTTACAGAATTTTTTCGGAATTTTTATTCGAAATTTAGATTTTTTAAACAAAAAATTGTTTGTAACTATTCAATGACCACATACAAAAAATTAAATATATATAGATGTTTTTCCGCAAAATAATATAAAGAATCGAATTAAATCATTTTCAGCTTCTAGAACGTTGACTAGTCAGTTAGGGCACTTTATAAGTTATTTTTTGGAGATAAATCATTTATGTTACGTATTAACGACAATTTTACTAGCTAGAGGGATGTCGTTGCGCAGGTATTTTAAAGGTAAAAAAGCTGTGCAACGACAGTATAACGATACCGAACTGTCGTTAAAAGTTATAGAAAAGATCTATTGACCGTCAATCACCCTTTAATACTTTATACTATTTTAATTAATTATTTCTTTCTCTATTGTGTTATTCAGTTTATAAAAATTTACATTGCTATTTACATTGCTTGTAATTTACATTGCTCATCTACATGAAAATGATAGTGTAAACTTAATGTAAACAATAACACAAAAATTTCATATATGTATCTATGTAAATATAATCTTGAAATATACGATACAACTCTAATAATAACTATCGTTACATGGATAAAGATTACAGAATAGTGAGGTTGCATTGGGCGCATAAAAGTTTCATAATATCTGTTTCTATCAATTACAACTTACACTTTACCTTTTTCCTACTATAGTTTTAGACGGATTAGAAGGAGATTAAGAATAAATCGAGATTAACTCTCAGTACACACAACTCTGGCGGTCTGTATCTACACACATCCAGGTATTTGTAACGCAGCATTTTCTTTTGCTTGTATCTCAGATTGTGATGCATCGATTTTAACAAAAATTTTTTTTCAATCTATCTTTTTGATAGATGAAAGATAGTTTGAAGACTGAAAGAAAAGAATTTTTGAGTTAGAGAGTCTAAAATGTCGTAGCGCAAAAGATATTTTGTAATAAGTGAGAAGAAAGCGAAAAAAAACGTGAAAACAACGAATTTTTTTCAAAACTTCATTCTTTTGTCAAAAATAAATAAAAAAAGATTTTATTAGTGATGAATTAACAGCTAATGAGTTGAACTTTAAGAAACTATAAGCGTTTTTGCTATAAACGATATTATTTTTGCAAAGTGAAAATGAATAATTTTTCAGTTTTATGGAAACTAATCATAAACCGAAAATCTTTGAATTTTTATAGAAATAAATAAAAAAAGTTATCCTAATGTTCTTCTAATAATAAATATTAATAATTTATATTATATTTAATATTTACGTATTTGCCGCGGGAGCTATTAACGAGGAAGAAGAGAGGCCTAGGAGAAGAAGAAGCCTTTTTTTGATATTAAGAACACAATGAAATTGACTTAAATCATTTTTTTATGATGTGCACTCATGATTAAAATCATAAATAATCCAATTAATCATTTCTACTTTCATTTCAATTTTGCAGTAAGTTCGGATTTTTTGACGTTGTACCCACAAGAGATTAGGGTAACCCCAATACGTACTTTACACGTACAATTACGTAGCTAATGGCGCATTAGAAGGTCGCCGAGCATGGGAATTGTAAAGGTGAAACTTTAGTTTTTTTCCCCTCCAGTTTCAGCACCACTGCTCAAAGCGTGTTTGAATGCCTGAACTGTGAAAATCGGGTGGGGTTACGCTAACCCCTTGTGTGTACTGAGGGTTAAAGGCGGGAATACATCAGAGTCTTGGATAGCGCATAACGCATAATAAGGAAATTAACCAAAGTCTTTCATTTCCTTCCTTTTTTATGAAATAAAGAACTAATTGGTTGATTTTTTTATGCTTTATGCATTACGCAAAGATCTGTACTCTGGTACTTTTTAATCTATATTGATAGAAACGAACACGAGTTTGGTTCGAAAGTATCCGCCATTTGCGTTAATCGTAAGATGTCGCGATCGCCTATTGCCGGTCCTTACCTTTCGATCTGTCAATCGTGAATGAATCTCTGCCCGTTTATCGTTTGTTGCGTCGGTGCGGAGTAGAGTTCTGCAGACGATCGTCTCTTTAATCAGTGGTACTCGCGTACGTAACGTTCATACGAAATTTAATTGACAAGGACGCGAACACGAAACAGACTCGATAGACAGCTACAGTCCGCACTTGAACGGCTCCAACGTCGCGCCGCGCCGCGCCGCGCGACACCGGACGGGTCAATTTGAAAACTGGCGGAGCCGGCCGTGCCGGTATCGGCCGACTCCGGCTGCGCTCGGCGATCCTCGGCTGCCGGCGCTGCGGCTGCGGCTCGCTATCGCACGGGGTTCACGAGAGTCGAAGCACGGAGCCCCGCCCTGCCTGCCACCCGTCAGAGCCGTGAAGGAGCAGGAGCAGCAGCAGTAGCAGCAGCAGCAGCTCCGCTTGTCTCGTTCGAGTTGAGAGTTTCCGTGTGTCGTCGAATGAAAACAATCGCCGACGTCCGACCGTCGTCGTCGTCATCGTCGTCGGATTCTCGAGACGTTCTAGTTCCCATAATCGCGTGCTCTGGTGCGGCTTCACGCCATCGCGATAACGCGTAGCCGTCGTTTATCGTCGTTGTCGCCGTCGTCGTTCTCACTGTCGTCGTAGTCGTCATCATCGTCGTCGTCGTCGTCGTCGTCATCGGCGGTGTACCCGTTGTCGCGACGTCGGTTAACCTTAAAGAGAGCGACGGGTGCGGTGGTAGTGTTTTTCCTCCGAGGAGGTACGACGAGTAAACTCGAGTATATATCGATACTCGAGGCGAAGAGGTGTGACGAGGAAAGTGCGTAGTCATCGATGTGAGAGTCGAGGACGACGAGGAAGAGCAGAGGGAGCGAGAGTGCGAAAGGGGAAAGCGCGAGGAGAGCAGAGAGCGGAGAGGAGAGGCCAAAGAGCAAGCCGGGAATTCCGAAGATCGCAGCTCCGTCAGGGAGCACCAGGTACGTAGCACCTCCTAATTATGCGTTCGAGGCTCCTCCGCGCCGTTCGACTTCCGGCCGGTCCTTCCGAGTTCCGCGCGACTCGATCTCGATAACCGCCGAGAGCCATCATGGCGGCCGCCTAGGCCTACGCTCTCTGTCAAAATCTCGCCTGCTCACCGTTATTTCGATCGCGCGCCGCTCGCCGCTCGCCGCCGCCGGTTGTCCGGGCGACGACACCGACCGCCGACGGCGAGCCCGGCCACGAGAGCGGATTCACTTCGGAAATTCTTCGCGTCACTCTTCTCGAAGCTTGAGACGACGCGCCCGTTTGCGCCCGCGAAAGAGACTCGACCTCGTCTTTTTCCCGTGTCCACGCTGTGTCTCTCGCCCATAAAATGCCTCCTTCGATTTCATCTCGTTTGTCGCGCGACACGATGTGCATCATGGCGCTACATTTATGATGATGATGTTGCTGATGATGTTGCTGATGATGCTGCTAATGATGCTGCTGCTGATCCAAGAGGACAACTTCGAAGAAGACAACTTCGGTTGCGCGACGTCGGCGAACGTGTTCGGAAATAGAATGAGCGTCTCGATTACGTGGGTCTGGATGCATTATCGATCGCATCATTGATTGGAGTGGACTTCCAATCGAGATCGCCGGGAAGACTCGTGGTATATGTATAGGTATATATGTGTTAGAGACTTTAAAAAAGAGCGTTCTGACCACAGTGAGTCAGAATCCAGCGATAACGAGACTCTTCCTGCGCGCGGAGAATTTCCTTGTAGGATATTTGAGAGAGCGTTCACGTAACGTCACGTAACGAAAATCTTTCATTTTGTTAGTTTATATTTTCGTGTGAATTTATTGGCATTTTTCCCATTCAGATGTGACAGATTCTTTAACTAGTGTAGAGTTTATAACGAGAGAAATTTAGTTGTTAACTTGATTCGTCTTCATTTCTTTCATATATTATATTTGACTCAAATACATACTCTTTCCAAAATGAAAGAAATAAAGACCAACCAAATTTAGTCGAATTAATAACTTTTTTTGAATGTATTAGGTTGTTCGGAAAGTAATTTCGTTTTTTCTTATGAAAATGAAAGACGATTTTCAATCAGACGCGTTTCAAATGATCATGAACGGTCGAATTCGATAAATTTAATCTCACAGCGATCTCACGAGTTGTTATTCACCGGTTTGCATCAATTAATGCCTTTATTGTGTCTTCATCAGCTTCAACTGGCCTTCCAGAACGTGGTGCATCTTCAACATCAAAATTGCCGGATCGAAATTTTGCAAACCAGTTTTGGCACTGGCGTTCTGTCAACACATCTTCTCCATACACATCGGATAATTTTTTTCTTGCTTGAACAGCATTTTTACCTTTTCGATAGTAAAAAAGTAAAATATGCCGAAAATACTGCTTTTCACTTTCATATTTGATAGGGCACCAACCAAAAACTACTGCGTAGAATCAATTGAACTTTTTTCACAAGCAAGCCTTGCTATATCAGCTGTCAAAATATATAATGATTATGCGGCTTAAGTGTGAAGTTGGCTGTGAAAAAATATAATAAGTCCTCTGTTGGGAAAAAACGAAATTACTTTCCGAACAACCTAATATATAGTAATTGTTGAATTTAGTCTCCTCATCTCTCTAATGTTGATAAAATTGGGCTCGACGCGTTTTTACACGAAATGAATGAATGGATCTGGAAAAAAGTTTCTCTTTCTCTCTCCTCTCTCTCTCTCTCTCTCTCTCTCTCTCTCTCTCTTTCTCTCTTTCTCTTTCTTTCAAACCGAGACATTAATTGCTAAAGTTGACAGATATTCAGGACTGGAAATTGGTCACATCGATGGCACAGAGAATTACATAAATTCTCTGTTTTATAAATAATATAAACACAAATTATTTTTTATTGTATATAATTTTGGTTTTTACAGTAGTGAATTTGTCTTTAGAGCAGAGAATTTGTATTTATGAAGCAGATAAATACCTAACTAAAATAAATTCTCTGCTATAAAAACAAAAATTATATAGAAAACAATTTGTGTTTTTAAAGCAGAGAATTTATGTAATTGAAACAGAAAATGTATTTATTCTAGCTTTACTTACATGTTTTCATATTTTTCTATGTCATCATTGTGACAGGATTTGAATAGCCGTCAACTTTAATGATTAATACCCCGGTCCCACGGAGCAGAGCGACCATTCATTTTTACCAGTCGGGATTCGTTCTTTTCGTGCAAAAACGCATCGAATGAGCCTAATTTTATTAATATCGAAGATGAGGCTAAACTCAATAATGATTACTTCATATATAATATATTTGATTTAAATACATGCATTTTTCGACAAAATTGACAAATTTATCTTTATTTATTATTATATTATACATATTTGATAAGTGCATACATTCTGCAGCTATACTATTATAATTTAGTCAAGTTAATAACTTTTTGAATGTATGTATTTAACTCAAATGTATTTGTAGGTTTAATTTAAATACATACATTTTTCATCAAAATTAATAAACTATGTTGTTTTTATTAATTTCGACGAACAAACTGTATTTTATTTTTGTTTATTATTCTATTATACTTGATAAATATAAATATATTCTACAACTATACTAGTTTTAATCAAGTTAACAGGTTTTTTGAATGTAGGTACATATATATTTAAGTCAAATATATGTGATTCGAAATTAATAAATACAAACTGTTTTGTGTTTATCAATTTTGACGAATAAACTATATTCTGTCTTTATCTGTTTATTATTGTAATATATTTGATAAGTATATACATTCTATTCAACTATAAATTAATTCAGTCAAGTTGACAACTTTATTTTTTAGTATAGTATTACTTATAAAATTGAGCAAATCTATTTCACAAGTTCTAATTCATACAATTATTATAAGACTTTTAAAATGAATCATGCGGTATCATTCTTGAGTTTCTATATTAAATACAAATTTATCATTAAAGAAAAAATATGTAAATATAATACATTTGACAGAAGAAGGTGCATCATGCTATAAGCCTTTAAAATTACACGACCGTAACTTTTAACGTTGTCATCTTCAGGAATGTTTGCGTGTCATATTCGTAATCGTTCCGAGCACATCGGTTTTTCTTCGACGAAGCGACGCCTATGACGTTTGTTTGACGACGACTCGGGTTATCTCGCGGTATACAATGCACGTAATACGAGTCGCTTTGCATAATATATCTTTCCGTGAAAACAAAGTTTATTTTCACTTCTTCTCGATGTAACCCATGTGTTGGATTTTTATTTGATGTAAAAAACGCTAAGGCGAAAAAGTGTCTATTGTTTTCTGTGGAAATCCAAGAGAGAAATGTGCCTATTGTCGACGGAACTTAGGCACTGAAAAAAAAGTCTATCTGAATAATAATAATAATCAAGCCTAGATGATAGTTATTAAAGATTCAGTAAAATAATTTTAATCAACTATGATTGGTTAACGTAACGAAAATTAACTAATAGCTAATTTTACTTTTCTAATTATTACTAAATGGTTGATTATTAGATATTATTTATTATGTTTGATTGATATTTACTAAATATTAAATCAATACACTAAACAAAATATATTGATAGCTATTGTAATACCAAAATATTCTTTCTTTCAATCAATTTTTTCAACGCTAATTTTACTTTTCTAATTCTTTCTAAATGTTAGTTTTTTATTATTATGTTTAGTAATATTTACTAAATATTGCACCAATGTGCTAAATAAAATATATATATTGTATATATTGTAAATATATATTATAATATATATATGGTAGCAATTATCAAACTTTTTTTTAGTGCGTTGAAATTGACTATTGCGAGTTTGCCGCAACATTTTATTTAATCTCGGTAGGAACAGGACTGCGCTCGCTCGATACAATAATTGAAGAAATAATCATTAATTTTTGACAATTTATGACATTTCGTTATTTCAGGCTGGATTAAATAATGTAGTAATCACTCATCTGTTAAAAATAGAGTACTAAATTTATAAGTGAGACTGTCACGAACAAGTTTATAGAAATCGTAAATAGGAGTGATAAAAAATGGTTATAACATAACTGATTGGATGTTTCTTGCTTCTGCTAAGATTAACTCTTAACTGGTAACTTTTGTGAGATATTCTAAGAACGGAAAGCGTGATGCAACGCAAAGAATTGAATTTTCTTATATAATAAGTGGCGATTATGTTTGATTTCTGTTATCAAATGCGTATTTGCTGGATTTGTATTTATTGGTAGATATTTTTACGATACGAGCGATTTTATCGTAAAAATATTTAGCTCAGGAAATAGTTCACATTAAACTACATTTATATAAATTTCATGTTCTTCTATTATTCGGTATTTTTAAAATCTTTAAATACCACACAAAATTGTTTTGTTGCCGTTTGAGAAGCACGGACATTCTGACGTCATTCACAGGATTTCCTGGAAACATTTCATCGTGCAATAATTAGTTTTACGTTTTGGATA
>NW_017306081.1:937847-938602 GCF_001594115.1 Trachymyrmex septentrionalis | reverse complement strand
ACGTCATTCACAGGATTTCCTGGAAACATTTCATCGTGCAATAATTAGCTTTACGTTTTGGATAGAACTTTCTCTCTCTCTCTCTCTCTCTCTCTCTCTCTCTTCTTTTATTTCTCCGTATGTATCATCAGTTTTGTCACAGATTTTTAGCTGCCTCATGTGCCTCATGGCACTTAAATCGTTTGAGTCAAAGAAGATGATCAACAGCGAGGACACGCGTAAGCACGTGATCCATGGATTTTACGAGAATGATCTTTGGCATTTCTTGGATAATAAACCTTAAACGACAGGTCGCGGGTTAATGATCGCAATAGGTCGAGAATGAAGAAAGATGGAGGATCGGTGATAAACAACGGGCGATTGTTGCACATTATAGGTATCACGTTGAGATTGCTGGTACTTTAGTTTGATGCGTCAGACGACTTTCTGATCTTGGTGGGACAACGGGGGGAAGAAATTTCTTGCGACGCGTCACATTCCATCTTGAAATTGGTCGACCAATTGCCGGCCGCAGCTGTCTTAATCGGCTTTAATTGCTTCGGAATATAAAGCCGTCGTCGCGCGCGCTACAGACAAGTGACGTCTTGAGTTCAATTGACAGCGTCCCCACTTGAGAGACGCGTCGGCGATGATATTTATGGTTATCGGCACTCCCGATTGAGTTGGGCCAGGAATCAGTTGCACGTCACGATAAATCGCTCGTTTTCTCGATTCCTACGAAATTTTATCGACACGTGAAATGCGCTCGATAAGAG
>NW_017306081.1:927844-937747 GCF_001594115.1 Trachymyrmex septentrionalis | reverse complement strand
AGAGAGAGAGAGAGAGAGAGAGAGAGAGAGAGAGAGAGAGAGAGAGAGAAGCGGTTGTTTCCATTAGTATATAATAACGCATCTGGTATCATTCAGCTATATTTCTTTAATCTTATTTATAACAAGTCCTGAATTATTCTGCAAAGTTTATCTTGACGTAAATCGATTCTTTCATAGCGAATTCGGTCTCCTGTATTAAGTACATTAGATTAATGCATATTAAGCTACCCAGAAAGAACGCTTTTGTTGAAAGATCTAAAATTTTGCTGGATATTAATCTAAAAATAATTTTATTAAAGTTAAGTTGGTAGATTAAGAAAATTTTTTGCAGCATTGCTCATCACTTTTTCTAACATAATTATTTTGATGATCCATAATTATTTTTAGATTTATATCCAGCAAAATTTTAGATCTTTCAGCAAAATCTGTTTCTTCCGTATGCTATACATAAAATTAGCAGAGTTAAATGTTTGTAGCATATAAATATTTTAAATGATTAATTACTCAATAATTATATTATCAATTTATTAAATAGAATATACATGAATTATTTCATTGTCGAAGTTAATTATGTTTTGTCACCGCATTTAAATATTTTATATAAAGCAGCTTTTAGTGTATACTAATCCAATAGTACATGATCGAATTTTTTTCATCAGTTTTGAATATAGCACAAAAAGGACGATTTTACTGAAGTATTCCAAAATTTAGCTAAATATGTATTTAAAAAATAATTTTGTTGAATCACCAAATAATTATGTATGCTTAAACTGATTGCTAAAACGTCAAAAGTTTTTGCAGCACTGATCACCATGCTTGAGATTTCTATAAATAATAAAAATTTGAGCATTTTGTGTAATAATTTTGATAAATCTAAAACAAAATTATTTTTAGAGCTACTTAAATTTTTAAATACTTGAGCAAAATTGTTCTTTCCGTGAATGATATTTAGGTTATATAGGTATGTACGTTTCGCAAAATTTATTTCAGTGAATTAGATTAATTCCGGTAGCATTGAATGTGTGTTTAACGAAGGCGCCTACCACTATCCCTTTCACTTTATATTGCAAACTGAACATTGTTCTTGGTTGCGCGATGTTTGCGTAGGAGGCTAAGACCCATCCAGGACCGGTGTTTGTTGTTGCTCCACTCGCGTGTAGTTCCGTATATCATTTCATCGCGGATAACGTCACGTGCGCCGAACAGCGGTGACGACGATAAGCTTTGTGCAGATGCTTCTCTCTGATAGAAAACACTCAGACCTCTTAATAGCGATCGCGGCTTACAGGACGGTTAGTAGGTCGCACTACTTATCGAATGGCGAAAGGGTCAACGTATTCGAGCTGGATGATGTGTCTCGTAGTTAAACTCCCCTTTAGTCACTCCGTCGTCGGCCCTCCTGCTCTTCTCTCCCATGGACTTACGTCCTGCTGTTTTATCATACCTGCCTCTTTATTCCTTGATACCAACGAGATATCGGTTCTTTTTGCAGGGACAGTTACTTAGGGAAAGTAAGCAGTACAAAAAAAAAATTGAAACGATTTGTTAATTTAACCGTGGAATCTGGAATGCTACTTATATCTTTCTTACGCTATTCTGAGTGAAATTGTTATTAACATTACTTCTGGTGAAAATTCATTCACATAATTGGAAATGTTTTTATTCTATTTATAGGTTGCAAAGCGTAGAACAATTCTATTTTAATGTAAAAGAAAATTGATTTTAATGTTAAATAATATTTAATGTTGTTTTATGCTATTAACATTTTAATAACAAGAACTATACTAAATTTGAATTCGTACTTGAGTGAAAAATCGCGAAAATGGTAGCATTTCATTGCAGGGGTTAAGGCTGATACGTATGTATCTATATTTTATTATTTGTCGTATGACAAATAAAATATTAGCTTAATAATTGGCTTCTTGGTGAATTTTCTTCTTATAACGAAGTTTAATTTAAATTTTGTGTAAATTGTTAACATAATTTGTCCACGAAATTTAATATTGCGAACGAAATATTGTCGTTATCTCGAACTTTTATATGGTAGTTATTACGTTACAATTATCTTAAACTATGAGCAAAACTGGGACACTGCTGACACTTGAAAAAAATCTCACAGATGCGCTTTATGCGGTTAAACGATTCTTCTTGGCACGCCTAATGACGTCATACGACTGCATTAAACTAGGACAGGGTTTAACGCTGCAAGTTCTACAGCGTGTATTCGGCCGCGATAAAACCGTCAGGATACGATTATCGTTGGATTTAGTTTCTTGCAGATTTCGGTAAACTCGATTTACGAGCATTCTTAGTGAGAATCTATTTGTGTCTCAAAAGCCGTTGGGATCGGCTTTCTTCTCGCGGCACTATTTTCATTCATAAAAGTAGCACCGGCGATTTCATTTTCTAGCAGAGAATCACGTTCGCGATATAAATGCCGTTCATTGATGTCGATGCTGCTGCGATCAATATTGTACACCAGGCCGCATATTGAATGTAATTTATACGGTCCAGTTGCCTCGCATGCGACTAATCGAGAGTCACATGCGCATTTAGACGCGCATTTTTCTTCGATCGGGCGACGTTTTTAATAATAAAATCAAATGTATTTTATCGTCCACTTTTTCTTGCGCAACTCCCACGCGGTGACACGTTAAAAAAAAAGAACGTCCCGTTGGTTGTTGCATTAGATCCTAATATAGAAACGAGGACGTGTCCGCGTCTCCCTCGGCATCTAGAAATTAGCGGGTGACCAGCAACACTACGCAGTCTGCTACTCCAGGTTACTTTCTGACGTCACTGCCAGCCTCTTGACGTCATTCACTGTATCTGCTTTTCTCTTTGTCGCGTCTCGGGAGATGTGTCACATCTTCGCCACTTAGGATTCGATGACCCAAACAGTGTATCACATTTGTCATCTATTTCGCTACTTTGACGAAACAATTATGAGACGAATATTCGAAAAAAAAGACACGTTCAAAAAAACAAATGAGTTGCAGTTTTTGATCGATTGATCGATTGATCGATGCACTTGCGTCACGGTATATTTTAAGACATCATAATGATTCCGTGCCAAAGTGAGACATTAGCTTTCTATGGCCTATAAACGTGAGTCTAAACCAACGAACTGTACGGTTATTAACTAAAAGATTTAATTTCAGAGAAGTGAGCAGTGGTCTTTCCGTTATTAATTTCTCTCCGTTAAGACGAATACGTACTTTGTACGTACGATAAAACCAAATCGGGATGCCAAGTCCAGAAGTGAAGCTCAATCACATGAGCGATCACGGAAGTGACAGTCGGGCGACCTTAAATATCAGATCGTAGCTCGCGCATCGGATCAGGTAGAAAATTACGGCACAAGGGTTCGACAATGTTTTGCTTACCGAGCATGAGGATGATAAGTCATAAAGCCATTAGCCAAGTAACCAGAAACATTGGAGGGCAGGTGCGACGTCGATGAACGCCGTGCCGGTCTGTCGACCAACTGTTGTCGCTCCGCATACGATTACTGGCTAGCGCTCTCCCTTTTACTTCGGTTCGGTGCCCCAAAGAGTCGACGGTGCCAAAGGCACGACCAAGTATTCGATGTACTTGGCAGCCCCGCGGTTGTGTACGATCGGGCCGAGACGCAAGAGCCGGAGAGGCCGAAGAGCGAAAGAGCGAGAGCGCGTTGCATTGGACGTTGACCCGTGCGACTCAACTGTTGCTCCCATTCGCGCATCCGGGAGTCCATCGAAGGGAGACGACCTAGGGAAGATTTGATAATGGACGAGTTCTTCCGTCGGGCTCGAGTGTTTGTCACGTAAATTTGTGGAGAAAGTCTGGAGAATGGCTGCCGATAAAATTTGTGGCACACGCAATTGGGAGTCACTGAGAAAAATGTCTGGTTGGATTTAATAATTTGAATTCTGAAAATGAATTTTGAAAGTGAACGAATCAGAATTATCTAGTTAAATCTATTAATTCTACTACTATACTTGAGATAATACCAGAATTCTGATTGATATAATAAAAATTGTGTATAATAAAAATGGCTTGTCTATTTTTCAATCAGATATTTTTCTCAGTTTGAATTTCACGCTCAATGTGTGCTGTGTTTTCGTCGGAGATGTTAAGAGCAGATTCCAATTCTCTTAAGCGGATATAATTTTGGGATAATTTTGATAAAAAAAAGAAGACTGTTAATATACAGTTTAATCGAATCGAACAATAATAAAATGTGGAAAGTGAGATGTATTAAACTTTATATGTTTACTAAAAAATGACTAGTAATGGGTCTATACCTACCAAATGTATTTCATTTAGCATATTGGTGCAATATTTAGTAAATGCCATCAAACATAATAACAGTAATAACGAACCGTTGGTAATGAAATTTAAGAATAATTTTTTAAATCGTCGAGAAATTTGTATATTAAAATTATTACGAAGGTGTTTTGTAAAGAAACCAAATGATATATTTTATGCTTTTCTTGTTGTAAAAATAATCTTTTTGTCATTCAAGGACTTGAGTCAATAACATCTTTAAGTTATCATATAACTACACTACAAACTACCAGTTGATGTTCTATTTTAGTCAATCACGATGCAGCGAATACGAACTAGCTGCAATATGATTGGTTAAAATAGAACCGTCAACCGCAACCGGTAATCTGTAGTGTGATCGTAGATTTGTTTGCATCTAATACTTCAACATGCTTCAACATGGTCGTTGGAATGAGCTATGATAGGAACATGTTGAAGCATGTTAAGGCACGTGGCACGAACAAACCTTATGGTTTTAAGGTAACACACATTATAGGATACTTTCCTTTTGGTAACATAAGTCGACAGACACGCAAGTGCGATGCTTGTGTCGTCTTGTGTTATCACTGGAAAGCACCCATTAGCTGTGTTCGATTTGGATGCTTACCGCGTTGTAAATGATAATTCTATCTTTATTGTTTATTAGACCTAAAACAAGAATAGAAGCGCTGAAAATGCTGAAAACATTTTTCTACCAATATGATTTAATTTTAATCTCGTTCGTAAGTTCAATTAACTTTTTATCTTTTTCTAGTTCTAATGAGTCGCCTACAATATGCGGAGTAAGAGTAATACACATTCTACAATAAGCCATTAGTAATGAATCAGAAATTAGAAGAAATTGACCAATCGTAGTCAATTATTCTTCTCGCATTCGACTGTGATTGGTCAATTTCTATCTTCTGACTTCTGATAAAGTATACCTAAGAAATTGACCAATCACAGTCGACTCTTCTTTTTACATTCGACTGTGATTGATCAATTTCTTATTTTGCTTCTTACACGCATATTGTAGACGACGCAATAGAATTAAAAAGAGATGAAGAGTTGTAATCGAATCGAGATTAAAATTAATCTACAGTGATGGAAACAGACATAAGACTAAGCAGGACTGAATTGATCAATTACAGTAAACAGGATTGCCACGGACCTGGAAAACGGAGGAAATCTGGAAAAGTCGTGGAAATTTAAATTGATCATGGAAAACCTAGAAAATTCTAAGAAAAATATAAGAAAATTTGAAATTTTGAGCTTTGCTTAATTCCCTCAAAATGCTTTTCCAATCACAATTGTTATAATTTTTTAAATAATATATTAACATTTATAGTCAAATATTGATTTTCTTAGTCAATATTTCAATTGTGTATTAGACCATATATCAGTCAGTCTCATTATATTAAAAGAAATGTTATAATTCTTTTTTTAAATATAGAAATTAGACATTTCTTAAAATATCAAATTTTAATTTTTGTTTTAATCTTCATGCAGTTTAATACAAAACTTAATTCATTTTAATTAAACTTTGTTATAACTGAGATACATATTCTATTAAATATATTTTTTACTTCAAATTGCGATATAATTAAAACTGAAGTAGTCAAAACAATTGAAATTTATATTTTATTCGGTATTTTACTCATTCTTTTCTGTTATAACTGAAATCTTTTTTCTAATACTCTTTTATTTTCTATTTGTGTTGACCTGAATGTTGCATCCAAGATTTCATTATGCTGCTAAGCTTCTAAATGTATGTTGTTTTTAATAATATAGGATAGAGCTTTCTTACATTCTCTGCTTTTAAATGTTAAAATTTACATATTCGATACTGATTATGGAAAATTTTATTTCTTGGCACTGTCATCTGGAAAATTTGGAAAAATTTGGGAATTTCAAAATTCATTTTCTGTGCAACTTGGGGCAACAGCCTTACATTCTCTACTATGATTACCCGATTCGATTGAGCTTAAACCAGACATTTTACTGCCTTACCACTTGTTTCTGTATATGCCATGGATTTTAGGCAGTGTAATCAAACAAAAGTATTTAGCGGTTACAGTAACCGTACGTCGTATGTTCCACTTGCCATTGCCACGCGTGTTGCGGCGATTAAACCGGCAACTTTTTTTTTTATTTGGATTGCTGGCTGGTGCGGCAGGAGGCAGCAACAGCAGTGGTTTATGCAGTAACCTGTCATCGCCGGCAGCGACGACTGCGTCCTCTTGACGCCGGGTCGGTTGATACGGCGCCAGCGTCGTCTCTCCCACTTCCCGACGACTCGTCCTCCCGGCCGACCTTCTCTCGAAACCACGTCCTTCCTTGGGTGTGGTTCGGGATCGTCGAGACGTCGTCTCTCAATCGTCGACAAGTTGTGGAACTCGTTTTTCAAGCTACTAATCGTGGAGTTCCTTCATCTTGACGTCGCAACTCGTGAATGACGCGCGTCCTTCTGTATTCGTGATTTATGCGCCCGACATAAAAACAAGGACGATTGTGCACTACGAACGGACGAGTCGAACAAGAAGTGCAAAGAGTGTACGCGGTTTGGGAGAGAGGGGGGGGGAGAGAGAGAGTCGGAAAGATTGAGGAAGAGCGGGGTGAGAGCAACGACGACGTTCATCGATTCGCGTTGCGCTTTCACGGTTGCGTGCGAAACGCGATGGAAAAAGCGAGAGCCCCTCTCGCTGACGTACGTGCGTGTATACATGTACCTCCGCAGTGCCTGCAAAACTAACTACCCGCAGTTCCGAGTATCGGGAAAAGAACTGAAGTGAAACCGCGGCGCTAGACCAAAGTTCCAAAGTTCTCCATTGCCGAAGAAAAGTTTCCCTCGCACGCATACACACGATTCGCGTGTTGACGGGCGCAACCTGGCGGTAACGAGCGGCAAGGCTTCTGACGGGGTTGTACGTCGTCTGCTTCGACCTGGTGGTTGCGGCGGCGGCAGCGGCGGTAGTGGTAGTGGTGGTGGTGGTGGTGGTGGTAGTGGTAGTAGTGGTGGTAGTGGTGGCGGTAGCGGTTTTTTCACAAGAGGTTATGTTGCTGCGGCTTCGATGACGCTCCTCTGACAGCAGTGGCGGTGACGGTGACGGTGGGACGGAGCAAGTGGGTTTCATCAATGCGTATAAATCATACTTTCCACTTCGACGCCCTCGTAGGCGTCTCTTTTTTTTTAGTCTTCTTTTTTTTCCTCTCTACTCTCACCGATCGAAGTTGCCGGGAGATTCGTTCTACTCGCTATTAGCTAGCCAGGACAATGGCGCCCGTCGTCAGGGAAAAGCGGAAGAACGATATTATATGACGTCGTTTCACTCTATTGTCAATAGCGCCCTTTCTCGTTATCGATAAATGCATACAAAAGTCTTAAGTCGATTTTGTATTTTGACTCCTGGGATTTTGCCACGCGACCTTCGATTATTCATCGATAACGTTCTTTCGCAGATGCAATGCCGTTATGAAATTGCATTTTGTCTACATGTAGAGAAAAATAATGACGTTAATTCAAAAAATGACAACTGATGGAAAGAAAACACATAGTTGCTTATTTAAAAAATTATCTATTTTGCATATATATATATTTTTTTAAATCATATTTTCTTTACACTAACTGATTCATCTCATTATTTTGTTCATAAAAGTATTAAGGTACGATTATCAAAAAGTTAATAGTTTAAGAGTTATTTAACGTTATTTTATGTCAATATGTGCCAGAATAAAGTATAAAATATCTCGTAAATTATTGGTTTTTTGATATTACTGCCTTAATACTTTTATATGCAGAATAATTAAAGGAATTATATTGTGTAAAAAAAAAATCATAATTTCATTTAAAAAAGTGGAGGTGACTTCATATCTTTTTGGCGCCTCCGCCTAGAAAAAAAAACATGACCAAAATACGTCCCCCTCGAAACCGTTCCACTTTCGTTTGAAAAATTTTTTTGTATCATAAAAAATAAGCGAAATATTCTAGATGAAAATGAATATTCTAGATTTAAATAGACCACTGTATATTAAATCACAAAAAGTATATTGTGCTGTTATTATTGCGCTGTTTTATGAAATATGTATATGGAAATTTTATCATTCGAGTTATTTGCATTTCACTTTTGTATTCAGAGATTAGATCGTGTATACCAACTATAATATACGCCAGTGCATCCAATTAAATTCGCTGTATGCTTTTTCTCTAAGTGTAATATATGTTTTTTTATTTCTTCATTTTTCAAATAAATATCTGCAGGCAGAAATGATAAAACATGAATTAACTTCATGGGTAATTATATTATTTGCGAGATTGCATAAAAATGCTAATGTCAGTTTTCGGTTTTATCAATTGACTCATACTTTCTTTTTTTCGATTTGTAAATCGACTTATTGAAAGATACATAGTTTCTACGTTATTATATCTCTTTTCTTTTATTGATGGGCGCTAATGTCATAAAATTTCTGTGTCCCTGTGACAATCTATTTTATTCTAAATTCAATTAAAAAATCTAAATTTCTCTTTCTCTCTCTTTCTCTCTCTCTGTTTCTCTTCAACTCGCGATTATCTAATTTGTCTCTTCTGTTATAAAAACTTTATGATGTGCGAAAATATTTTTTGTGATTTTGTCCTTTTCTGAGATGTTTCCCAGATTTTTCCTTCATGTTTTCTCAAATCTGACGTATTTTCTCAGAGATAATTGATTAATATAAGTCGGTAAAATTTTCAGCGAGCATTGAAATTGACACGGTCAAGTTAATTTACATTACTTTCCTAGTTTTCGGAAAAATGCTTGTTTTCCGGTCTCATTTGCATGTGTTTTATTCTTGCTGTCGACTCAATTTGGAAGATGAGAACATCCAAGCGTTGGATTGATAATTCTTGGAGTTTCCCCAGATCGCGTAAAATCTCGCGGAGATAAAGGACGCACCGTGTATCTCTGTATCCGTGATTATTCGAGAATAGTTGCAAATAGCATAATGAAGAGGAAAACTTATGTAACCACAATATTACGTAGTATTTGTGAGATGTACGTTTTTCTTTCGACGAGGAAAAATGTCAAGATTTGCGGCGCCAATAAAACTTGAAGAATTTATTTATCTACCTATTAAAAAAAAATTGATTGATGTAAAAAAGTAATCGATTGTTATTTTGTTATTTGATCGTATAAAGGAAATATTATTTTTAAAATAACTTTAAAATAAATTTATGTATCTGCAAAAAACTGTAATGAGTATATGTTTTTATAATAATTATACGTTTTTAAAAATAATTTTGCATTGTTCTCAACAAAATTCATGTTTTTTTTTATTTTGTAAATGTTAATGAAAAATATTAAAATATAATAGAAAAAGTTATTAATATGATTCTATATAGTAATTTTTTTTAATAATGAAAAATATCGAAAAATAAACGTAAATAATCAAACAAATACACGGCGAAAGAAGAGTCAGTAGATTACAAAGAGAAAAACAAAACATTTAATTGATTAAATTATTATGCGACGATACATGCGCACGGAACGGCATATATAAATGTGTAAATGTATAAACATGTGTAAAAATATAACAAGTTTCGGCTACAAGATTGAGCCCTCTTCAGATATAAAACGCAAA
>NW_017306081.1:924394-927286 GCF_001594115.1 Trachymyrmex septentrionalis | reverse complement strand
TTTTTTTTTTCGGCCTTGCCTAGCGATCTGTGCTTGGACAATGGACACCTTGATTACTCAATCGTACTTTTGAGATCCATCTGAATTTTATCTCTTTACGTCTAATGTTAATTGCGACATGATTTGTTTTTTACTTAATTTTCATTTATCGTTGATTTTTCTTTGCGTTTTATATCTGAAGAGGGCTCAATCTTGTAGCCGAAACTTGTTATATTTTTACACATGTTTATACATTTACACATTTATATATGCCGTTCCGTGCGCATGTATCGTCGCATAATAATTTAATCAATTAAATGTTTTGTTTTTCTCTTTGTAATCTACTGACTCTTCTTTCGCCGTGTATTTGTTTGATTATTTACGTTTATATTTAAGAGTCTTTACATCGTTATTATGTATCGAAAAATAAATTATAAAAAAATAAAAATTGAGCGTATTTAAAATAAGCTCTATAAAGCTAGCAGGAGATCAATAGAACCCAATCAATAGAATCAAATCGGATTTATCGAAATTTTTAACACTCATTTTGTATTAAATTGTACTATTAATAATAATTTTTGTACCGTGTGCCATTTCGAAAAAAATTGTGGCAGTTAATATTAAGCTGGCAGGACCAATTCAAAATAAAAGAAAAAAACAAAAATAATATCAAAAATTAATAGGATTGAATTTTTACTATTTTATACTGCCAAAAACAATTCTATATTATGTGTCATTTCCAAGAAAACAATGGCGCTGTTAATTTAATATTTAAGCTGGTAGGATCATAGAAAAAACACAAGAATAAAAATTAACATAACTGAATGTGTACTAATTTGTATCATTGAAAGTAAGAGTTAATATTTTACATTTTTCTTCTTAAAATGACTTTATTAGTTACACTTTATGTGAAGCATTCCACATCAAACAGTGCAACTTACAAGTGTCAATAACTTCACAAAAAAAGATCTCACATTTTTCTCGCGAAATATGTGTCTCATATTTTTATCTGTAGAATATGTTAGCAATTTAAAAAAAAATAAAAATGACGATATTTCAAAGGTGCATGGTTTGACGTGGAATGCCTCATAGATTGTACACTGAAAAAAAAAATTAATTTCAAAGATTACAAAATAAAAAGCATAAAAAAATTTAAAATTTAATTTCAAAGAAATGTTTCTTTGCTTGTATTCAAAAAAATTATTTCTTTGGATCAATGAAAATTTTATTGAAAATAAGGTATTGTACATTAAGATATTTTTTTTCCAGTGTATGTTTATACCAATAAAGTCATTTTATGCAGGAAACGTGAAAAAAATATTAACTTACTTTCAATGGTAGAAATTAGTACAAGTTCAGTTGTTAATTTTGCCCTTGTATTTTTGTTTTTTAAATTGCTAACATATGGTCCTGCCAGCTTAAATATTAAACTAGCAGCGCCACTGTTTTCTTGGGAATGATACACGATACAAAATTATCGTTAATGATACAATTTATTAGTACAAAATAAGTACTAATTTCCGATAGATCTGATTTGGTTCTACTAGTTTTATTTTTATAGAGTTTTTAAGATATTAGTATTGTAATAGACTTTAGAATTATATATTGTAAGCGGAATAGTTTCGACTTTATTCGTCAGTCTTCATCAGCCGCATTATAATAAACGAAATTACAAAAATCGAAAAATGACATCAAAGATTCAAAATATATCATTGTTGCAATAAAGTAATATTAGAATCAAATGTTGTCATCCTTTCTTCTATGTGACAGGATCTATGTCGGTGTCTAATACAGTATTTCTTTCCTAGGGTCTTTCCTTCGTTAACAATTTTATTTTCTATATTTCTTATTATTCTTCAATACGCTTTCATGACTGAATTTGTCATAATAAATATTCGCCAGACAATAAATTAAAAGAATTAAAAGTTATAAGTCCACAGGATCAAACTGTACATCGCTCGTAATTGTCAGATCACGGATATTTTAACTCTTTAATGTAATTTATATTTGTAATTTCGTTTGTTGTAATACGACTGATGAAAACTGGCGAATAAAGTCAAAATTTGTTTTGCTTATAACATATATAATTCTAAAGCTTATTATAATATATCCTAATTTCTTTTATACACTTGATTTAGGTCTTTTTATAACTTATCTTGTTTCGGGTAATAATATATAAGGAAGTGGATTTGTCATTTGAAAAATATTTATCTGTAGAATTATTTTTCAAAAATATTAATGTTATACACATTTTCTTCACAATTATGAAAATATGTGGCATTTATTTTTCCAATATAACTGAACGACGAAAATCATATAACTTATCTAGAATATAAGTGGCAGACATACACGTGTCAGTACTTTTCAGTCAATTATCGGTTTTCCGAGTTTATCGATATTACGTTGCAGTAACTAGTCGTACCAGTGTCGACCGATTGCTCGTCGTTATGACGATGATACACGTCGCGCGGATAACGTTTTTCTCGAGGAAAAGTACGCGCTGAGGAAAACTCGAATCTCTGAGCTGACAAGAACTTGAGGGAGAAAGAGAGGTCGCGATAAAAATATCTGTATACGCCATACAACCGAAATATTTTTAGAGAGTCAATAATTATATACCCTTTTATCTTTATGCTTATTCGACATGTGTGGATACATGATAACAGAAGCGCTCTATTTTTTGTAATTATTTTCATTAATATCTTTTAAGGCCTCGGTTTTAGATTAAGCAAAAAGCGTGAACGAGCGATTGAACGAACTTCGATAAATGCAAAAGACGATGGAATATATATTATATATTTCATTATTTTTTAACATATCAAAAGAAAAGAGCTTACACTTATTACATTGATCAATTTGTTTATTCTAGTTTAAATTAAACTTATTTTAATGCGATTTTTTTTATAATTTTTA
>NW_017306081.1:915964-924294 GCF_001594115.1 Trachymyrmex septentrionalis | reverse complement strand
ATATATACATATATATATACATTAATTTTACAATTTATATATATATATAAAATGGGTATTTCAAAATTCGCGTCCGCGAAATACAAAACGTTATACTTTATGCTAAAAGAAACAACTTTTTCTTTTTGCAAAATTGCCTCTGACAAATAGTTTTTGCAGAAGAGCAGGAAGTTAACAAATAAGCGCAAAAATTATTTATCGGACGCAATTTTGAAAAAGTTGATTGTTTTAGTATAAAGTATCACGTCTTGTACTTTGTGGCCGCGAATTTTGAAACATCTTGTATAAAATATAATTGAATAAAATATTTTATAATTATTGTAACTAAAGCTGAATACCTTTGTGAAGTTTGCACCTTATTTTTTTTTAAATTAAATTTTTGTCACAGTTTCCAATGCACCTCGAAGAGTTTCTGAAGTTCCTGCCTAAAATGAAAAATAGTTCTAGTGATTAACACAAAAAATCGAAAATTAAGAATTTGAAGTGCCAACTTCACAAAACGCAGAACGAAAAATTTTCACTCCTCAGGTGTTACAAATTTTAAACACCAGAAAATTTTTTTTTAATTTTCCGGCAATTCGACATTTCTGGGTAGCACCCCACGAGTTCTAATGAAAATTATTAACGCTTGAAGCACTAGGACCGAGGCTAGGACAACAGTTTGAGATTTGCGATTTTTTGAATGTGATTCTCTTACATCTGAAGGACAAAAAATTTTTGAACGTTGCGGCAGTTCTGTTGGCAGTTCTGAAGCACTTCAAGAATTCTATCAAAAGTTATTATCATTTAAAGCGCTAGGACTAATGGTTTAGAAGATATTGCGATTTTTGTTCTGCGTTTTGTGAAGTTGGCACCCTAAATTTTTAATTTTTAATTTTTTGTGTTAATTCGCCGGAACTATTTTTCATTTTGAGCAGGAATTCTTCGGGCTGCATTCGAAACTGACGAAAATTTCATTGTTTGAAAAATGAGGTGCCAACTTCACAGAGGTAAGCTGAATGGTTATGAAAACATATTATGAGACACTACTGTTTAGCTTTAGTTGCAACAACTAGAAAATAGTTTACTTAACTATATGTACACTAATTTTTGTATATGGAACTTGTGTACAGAGTTCGAAATCACATTTTGACCTCCGGTTGAAACTGAAAACGAATATTTGGTTGTCATTTAATTTCGACCGAAAACGAAATCGAAAGACTATCTTAGATAAGTCTTATTGTTAGTGAGAGAGGGGGGGGAGAGGAGGGAGGGAGGGAGGGGAAAGAGATTGATTGATTGATCTTTGTTAGCTTCAATAGCTACAATGTGTGATACAATCTAATATAATGCCTATTTATTAATTATCCAAACCGGCAGACTTAAATATCCCATACATCTACATTGGATTATTCCTCTTCACTCCTCATACGAGTATATGGCACTAGCGCTCTCTTAAAGTTTTTAAATCTTTTTTTCTTTCTTATTTCATTCAGGTAAATTGTACATTTTAAACCCATCATATAACAACATTCTCTGTTTTACATCTTTTAATATATATATTTTCCTTTAATCTTGTTTGTACTCCTTCCTTCCTTCTTACTTGATTACTTCTCTATTTCATTTTTTAAATAATCTGGACAATCTTCATTTATCATTTTATATACCAAAATACAAACATTATATTCAATTTTTTCCTTAATTGACATAAATTGCAATGTCTCAAGCGTATCTTCAATTCTTGTTCTGTAATTGCACCATAATATAATTCCCATTTCCTTATTTTCTTATTTCTATAAATACTGCACATTATAACCGTTTAAACTTAATAATATAGACGAACAATATTCAAACAACGGAGCAATTATCGCTTTGTATACAACACACCTCATGTATGGTGTCAAATTTATACTAATTTGACGATATGCCCCTAATTTTAATCCTATCTTTTTCCCTAGATAGTTAACATTTGCTGCAAAATTTAAATTTCTATCTATAATGGCATCTAAGTATTTAATTTCATTAACCACTTCTAAAATATATTTTTTAGTTTTATTTTTATATTGCTTTCCGATATTTTTTTAGCTTCACAGCAATAGATCCTGACAAACTTCTATTAAATTTAACTCTCTGAGTTCTGTTTTCTAAATAACTTTTAAACCGACTAAGTACTACCCCTGTTATCCCATAATTTTCCTTTTTCTTCAACATAATATTTCTGTCTACTAATTCAAACGCCCTTTTTAAATCTAAAAATATTAGGTTAAGTAAAAAGTCATCGCGTTTTTTTAAAAGACATCTATCAGTAAAAACCGCAATTACTTTCTTACCAACAATATAAATATATCTTGATAGAGTAAAGTTTCAGCTTTAAAAATCTCTTTTTTAAATTATACGATACGACAATTTTTAATGGAGTTATGAGCAATTAAAGTCAAAATAATTCTTTTATTTAATCCGCGATAACTCAGTAATCAAAAGTCGTAGGAATATTTAAAAAAAACGATTTTGTAGGGAAAGTATCAAGCTTTCACGATAGGTAATCGAAAATTTTCTCAAATTCGTTTTGGACACGTTACAAATCCACAAAGTGAGAAGAAAATTTTTCATCTTTTTCAGGTAGTTTTTGGTATGTAAAAATTATCAAACTCATATAAACTTAAAAAATGTGATAAGCTTTTAAAAGTAGAGATTTCAAGCTTTAAAACCCTTTTTTTAAATTTGAATTTCATTCATTTTATTGACGAAGATATTGTATATACAACTTTGAGCTAAAAAATATGCGATGACTTTACTTAACCTAATACAACTTCTATCATCTTTCTTTTATCTATACTTCTTTCCCAACTCGATATAACCCATTGAAGAGCAGTCTTACATGAATGTCTCGCTTTAAGCCTTGATTAGCACTCTTCTAATAATTTATTATCCTCTAAATAGTTAACTAATTGACTATGAATTGTTATTTCTAGTACCTTCTCATAAATTGGTTTATAGGTCGAAATTCTTCTATTCTTTTTTGTTCTTTGTATTTTTGGTATAGGAATTACAATAGCTTCTTTCCACTTATTTGAGAATATTCCCTTCTCTAAAAATGTATTGAGTACTTCGCATAATTTTATACCTGCTACCACACACATATTACTACCCTTTTCATTATCTCATTAGTTATTCTTTCCTTTGTACCACTTTTGTTTCCTAACTTATTAATTATTCGATTTAATTCGCCTACATTAATTAATAAACTAAAAACTTCAATTTTCAGTATATTTATCTATTATTAATTCTAACGTATCATCACTTTCTAAAGTCCCTGATATGTTATCTACAAAATATCTATTAAAAATATTTGTCATCTCATATATATTACTATACAAAATATCTCCACACTGAATCTCTCTATACGTATTATCTCTATTCGTACTACTCTTCAGCAGCTCCCGAAGCGACCTCCACATTTGTCTAGGATTTTTTTTACTTTTATTTAATCTAGATTCTAAATAATTTCTCTTGGCCTTTCTCTATTCATCAACCACTTTGTTTCTCAGTTGACGAAACAGTTCCCAATCATAATTACTCTTGCTTATTCGAGCTAATTTATAGGCCTCATTTTTTAGATTTACCATTTGACGGATCACCTCGGGAAACCATTACTTACCTCGCTACTTATTTTGCAGTGTAATTTTCTTTCTAGACGCAACCTCATCAAGATACTTTATAATCACATTTATAATCACATTTATAAGTTAAATTCGCCAGATCATTAACATTATTATCTTCGATAACATTTACACTACAATCATTCTCACAAATTTTTTCATATCTATCTTCTTATAATTTCTACATATAATCATACTATTCTTATTCTTTTTCGCACTTACATGTTGACTGAATGGTCCGCTATTTTTCATGCTCAACTATTTTACCTCTATTTCCTCGTTAATAAAAACTAAATCAATTTTTGTCTCTGAAGTATTTACTCATTGGCTCATTTATCAATTGTTTTAAACTACCTGAATTCATTACTCTTATTAACTTATTCTGACAGTAATTTTTAACTTTCTATGTCTATATTAAAATCACCCGATTAGAGAGAGAGGAGGGGGAGGAGTTTTTTGAAATAAATTTTATAGAGACTATGATTTTCAGAAATCATGACAAATTTATGTACTCTTTAAAAAACAAAATGTTATTAAAATATTTTAACTATAATAATATAATAATATTGCATCCTTAACTTTTAAAGAAATCAAATTATCAAAGTTTGTACTCAAACTTGTCTTAATCAATGAGTTAATAATTAAAATCGAACAGTTGTTTTTTAAAGCTTACTGCGTTGAAATTTGTACAGTTTCGGTTTACTCACTGAAATTTTCTCTTAATTTTGGCCGAAACCGAAATTAAATCGAAACCCTAATTTTCCGAAACTGACCGAAATCAAAATTTCGGTCGGATTCGTGTAGTTATCTGTATATAAGTTGCTGTATATAGTATATCTTTTTCTCTGAGTACAACTATACGAGTTTTATAGAAATTCCTCGTAATTCAACTTTTTCAGTTGCAATAGTTATAAAATAGTTTATTTAATTATATCTGTACATTAATTCTACATATAAACTCATATAGTTGTTGTCATCTCTATAGTTGCCAGCATTATACAAAATGTATTTCTTTTCTAAGTGTAATATCGGTACATTAATGAATATTTACTTTAAGAATAGATATCAATTACTAGGTATTTCCCATTTAGTGACAAGTTGATATAAAAATGACATAAAATATACTTATTAAATACAGAAAGCATCCAGCATAATTCATTCTTCTTTATGTTATGCAATATTCAAATTTTGAGTAAATGAGTATTGCAATTGTTAATGCAGCAGAGATTCTAATTTAATTTATTTATGTTTTTTTCGTAGTAAAACAGTATGTTTTGTTTAATACACGAACGATACGACTCATTATGTATGTCTGGAAATAACTATTTATCTTTACTATATGTATACAACGCTTAAAAATGGCATATGTGCCAATTAGTTAGCTGGACTAAATGACAACTAAATGATACAGCAATCATATTTAAGTTACACACTCCAATTCATCACTATCAGAGTATAAATATTTGAAAGTTTCAGCGATGTTCTTATCCACTTTACTTCTTAGAATTTCCTTAGGCATATATAAATCGTCGCGACACGCATGCATAAGATCGTACTTTGAGTCGCGTGCAAAATCAATGCGATTATCTATTACAGTCATTAAGGAATCGCAGTAATTCTCGGAGAAAGACATTTGCGGAAGACGGCTTAGGTATGCCGTCTGTTCGCTATACTTGAACCGTATCAAAATTGCGCCACAGACCTGGAAAACCGGGAAAAGTCAGGGAAATTAAAATTGGTCATGGAAACCGGGAAAAGTCAGGAGAAAATGTAAAAAAATCTGGAATTTCAAAATTTGCTCACAATTTCCTTAAACTGCTTCTATTCGAAATAATTGTTATAATTTTTTAAATATTATATCTGATATTTATAGTTCAAAACTTGCGCAACTTTAAACGATTTTAACAAAATAATTCAAATTTATAATTTATTTGGTATTTTTATTTGATCCTTCTTTTTTGTTGTAACTCCATCTTTTTTTCAAAACTAATTTATTTTTTGCTGGCTTGAATTTGCACCCAAAGTTTTACTATGCTACTAAGTTTTTTTGCGTTTTTAATAATATAGCTACAATTCTTGAGTCTAAACGTTAAAATTTATATATTTTATATTAGTTATGGAAAATTTTCCATTTTCATCTGGAAAACCTGGAAAAGTCAGAGTCAAGTTATTCTAAAATTTATTTTCTGTGGCAACCCTGACGAGAAATATTGTATAACGTTCTGTTTATCATCGGCAGTAACACGCACGACAGATGGAATGGCCGTTGATTTATGTAACACCTCTGCTTTCTTCATAAAGAATAAATCCTAGCGTCGCGATAAAAGAGCAATGACATTTGTAATTTTATGTAACTTGACAATGTTACACTGACTGTGAGAGAAAAGTATTTAGTATTTGTGACTATAATTGGCATGGTAAATTAATTATGGTGAGAAGTTCCATAGTTATTACTATAATGCTAATAATTAATGATTACATTTATGCTTTTACAAAAGTATGTAGTTGGCACTGAAAATGATTATAAATTATAGTTATAATCATCTCTAAATTCTTTGGAGTGGACTCTCACTCTTTTTTAATATTAGCTCAATTTTCACTCTTTAGAGTGATCTCTTACTCTTCAGAGTGACAATTTACTCCAAAAATTTTAAAGAGTAAATTATAGTAATTTCGTACACCTGTCAGTGTATTAAAAAAATTTAAATATATTTTTTTGCGAATTAAAGACGCGTGCAATGTTATATAAATTAACTTAAAGGTTTTTTTATGTACTGTGTTTGTTAGTTGTACTTGATTGACTTGATATTTTATGTTCTAGGGGTGGCAACGGTCTCGTTGGGCAGTGTCGAAGTTGGCGCGAAGGGCAGAGAGGTCAGCTGTGATCTGGCTTTGGTTGCGGTGGTAGCAGCGGAAGCGGAAGCCGCTGCAGTAGCAAAAACAGGGGGTGAGGAGGTGGGGCCGGGTGAAGCTGGTAGTTGTCCCGACTTTGTTAGGCGGAGACACAAATTTTATCCTTATCCCCATTTTCATTCATCTCCTTTTCCTTTACCTGTCACCTTGCCTTACGAGAGTGGTAAGTTCAGGAGCATTTGCCACTGGCCACCGGAAACGCTGTCGACGGCGTGACACCGGCTTTGCAGTTAGCCTTACTCCTGCCACAGAGAGTAGGCGCCACCGACAGGAGCTACCGTCATCCGTCATTATCGTAGAAATTCTGAGCCCTCCCTGACGAGAGGAGGGAGCTCCATCAAGCCCCTCTCGCACGCACGACGTTTCAGTATCTTGTACCCGTTAACGGGTGCTTATAAGGCACGCGCGTCATCTGCCAGACATCATGAACGAGCTCGATAGCCTTCGTCAAGAAGCGGAGACGCTGAAAAATGCCATTCGGGTAAGTACTCGCTTTCTTACCTCGAGATCATTGTTTCTTCCTTTTCTTGTTAAAAAGTATTAAAATATATAGGGCGCACGAAATATCATTATATTATTTAATTATCCAATTTTCAGGTTTTAGTAATCAATTATATATTAGTTCTACATGAATTTTGTTAAAAATAAATGTGTTATTCGTAAATCAAATAATATGACATTTCTACTCGTTGTGTGTGTGTACGCGCGTGTGTATAACTTATTCCGCGTGCGATTTGCGTAAAATATTTTAAATTAAAGTTGCAAAGAAAATATTACGAATAATGTGTCAACCACTTTATTGCTATTTTTATAATTCAATTTTTTGAAATAAAAATTTATTAAATTATTTGCAATTATGATGATAATCCATTAGCGAATAATACGCTAAATACATTAATACATTCCTATAATATCAAATAAAATAAAGGTATTTTAAGAGAGTAGTGTAATTGGATCCTTTCCAACAGATCGACCCATTTGTCTTTTACATCAGATTTTGCAATTTTATGTAACTCTCTTCCGGCTTTCTTTGCTCTGAACGTTAAAGCGAGTAAAATAGTTGGCCCAGAAATCGCCAGGGTGTTACCAGTAATCGCTTCACGTATTAAAGATGTATTTTAGTGCTTTCTGTCGATCGTGAGGTTTGCTGAAAGAAGTATTTATAATGTTGTGTTATATTATGAAACTCGTAAATATATGAATTCACTATTGATTAAATCGAATATGTGCAGCAACCGAGCCTATGCGTGATTTCGATCAAATGCTTCAGTGTGATGTTAAGAGACACTATTTGACATCTTGCGTGATTTTGGAGTATTGGCAACTTGCGTGAGATAAATTGAGTTCTAAATCGAGATTGCAGTTTTATGTACATTATCACAAATTATTGTTTCAGACAAATTTCATAGTTTTTTTTTACCTGACAAGCACTGCTTTACCGAAGCACGTAGTCGTTCGAGTAATCGCCATGTCTGTTGATTAATGGGACTAGGTGGGCCGAAAAAAATTCTTGTAAATCGAATAATAATGTATCCAAAATCCAAATAAAAAAATTAGATCCGTAATTGTTGTTCAAGATATTCTACGGACCAGTAATTGTCACAGGCATAGTCGAGTTAATAAATAGATACGCAGCAAATAAAGAATGTCGATAATTGGTACGTCTACAATAAAGATCGGCACTACTCGAATAAAAACTAATTTACAATTCTTTCCTGTTGAAATAGCTATTAATATTTACTGAAAATTCGTAATAATGATAGTTCTAAAAAAAAAAAT
>NW_017306081.1:911893-915875 GCF_001594115.1 Trachymyrmex septentrionalis | reverse complement strand
GGGGGGGAGGGCGTAGAATGGGTCAAGAGGACCAAAAAAGTTTTATACCATTTTGCAATTTTCGCAATAATTAACAAGATATTAATTATTAGAAATAGCCGAATATTGGTCTTTAATAATTTTTTTCTCAAATACTATCAACTTTACAGAAAAACTATAAGAGACAAAAATTGTTTATTTTTTTTCTATAAAGTTCTGAGAATTTTTTTAGAATTTTTAATATTGTATTTTCTCATGATAATAAAAATAAAAAAATGCAATACTAAAAAATTGATAAAAAATTCTGAAAACATTCTTAGAGTTCTATGAGAAGAAAATAAACAATTTTTATCTCTTATAGTTTTTTTGTAAAATTGATAGTATTTAAGAAAAAAATTATAAAAGATCAATATTCGGCCATTTTTAGTCATTAATATTTTGTTAACTATTACGAAAATTACAAAATGGTATAAGATTTTTTTCTCTTCATCCATTCTACATCCCCAATGCGACTGCGACCTTACTAAAGAGATACCCTGTATATAAATTTGTGTCTGAATTATTCCATCGTTCATGTATGCGATAGTTAAACACGTATGCCGATTTGTGGGACATATGACGATCATGACGATTATTGAGAAAACCGTTATGGTGGCATGGCGATAACTCGTACATTTGGGTCTTCTAATTTTTATGAAGAATTTTTTCAACAACGGCAGTAGATATAAGAATTTTAGAGTGACGTTTTTATTTGTCACAAAAAATTGATTTAAAATAACCTAAAATAACAGTCACTCACTTTTCAATCTGAAAAATATAAATTTGCCAAGTCAAACGTTTTGGTTAATGTGACGATTACTGGGCCAACCACCTTATTGTACATTTTAACGATAGAGGGATATTCTTCTGGCGAATGACTTTCCACATAGTTGTGAGAATATGGAGCCGAGTAGTGGTGGTGGTAGTGTGGTGGTGGTAGGGCGCGGCATAACCGTCGCTTCTCTGATCAATACACCACCATCCCTCTCTCCCTCACTCCATATCTTGTTTCTTCTCTGGATGTATTCGTCTCTTTCTTTCCTGCTTCCCTTCCTACCCTCTTCTTTCATACATGTATAAAATATACGCGCTCGTACGGTATGCGCGGAAATATGCGCTTACGATGAAAAGAAATAACTATCGACCTTGTTTGCTAATTATTTATGACGCGTGTGATTTGTTTTAAATCACAATTTATTCAGTAAAATCCCTAATATATGTAATGGATATGTGTACCATGAATGCTAAAATATTTTCTTATGTTTAACGATTTTTTTATATTTGCCCGAAATGATTTTATCAAAAAAATATCATCCTCGATTGTATATATACATACAAGGTTGCCACAGACTTGGAAAATCAGGAAAAATTAGGGAAATTGAAATTGGTCATGGAAACCGGGAAAAGTCAGGGAAAAATGTAAAAAAGTCTAGAATTTCGAAATTTGCTCACAATTTTCTTAAACTGCTTCTATTCCAAATAATTGTCATAATTTTTTAAATTATATATGACGTTTACAGTCAAATACGTTCAAAATTTGTGCACTTTAAACGATTTTAATAAAATAATTAAAATTTTATTTAATTCATTTTTTTTTTATTTGTTTCCTCTTTTTCGTCATAACTGCATTTTTTTCTCTAAAAAACTAATTTATTTTTTGCTGTGACTTGAATTTGCATCCAAAATTGTACTATGCTACTAAACGTTTTTTTTTTTTATAATATTGACTAGCTTTTCTACAATCCGTGAGTCTAAATATTAAAATTTACATATTTTATATTACTTATGGAAAATTTTCTATTTTCATCTGGAAAACCTAGAAAAGTCAGGGAATTTTAAAATTCATTTTCTATGGCAACTCTGTTAACGTAATAAGTTACGATGAAAATTTATTATAAAATTATGCAACTGCGAAATATATTGCGGTCTTATATTAGAAATCAATGGTCTTGTACATACTCGTACATCTTTAGTATATCTTTAGTCTACTAAAGGTAAAGACTTATATATCCAATATACTCCAGCATTGAATCGCTTTAGGTACTACTGTCTACTGTATTATAATCTGATTTTAAAGGTCAGCTGAAAGATAGTATTGCGACATAATATCGGATTAAAAACACGCGAGCACTATTTACCGGATTTTCCTCTCGTCCCGTAACTTCCTTTTTCTAATTTCTTGAAATTTGTGGAAATTTTCAGCATTCTATTTAATTTAGTGACATGTTCGGTCATGATCGTCATTTGACTTTTCATGCTTAATTTGTGTATACACTAAACAAAGTTTTTTTTTTCACATGGAATTTATTAAATTTTCATGTGATGTGTATATTCGCTACCGGCGCGTTTCAATTAAGATGCTGCTTCAACGTGAAATTTGGAAGATTTAAATTGTGCGGTGCTTACAAATAAAATTTTCTAGTGATTGTTTATTACGTGACTAATAGTATACTGAAAAAAAAAGATTGGTTGCTGCAACAATTTAGATAGTAAAATGTGGCATAGCATTTTTATATGACTGCAGCAATCAAGTTTTTGGTTGTAGCAGCAAATTTTTAGTTGCGTTAGCCTATTCGCAATGTCAGTATATGATTTCGATAGGCTAACGCAACTAAAAATTTGCTGCTACAACCAAAAACTTGGTTGCTACAACCATATAAAAATGCTATGCTATTTTACTATTTAAATTGTTGCAGCAACTAATCTTTTTTTTTCAGTTTAATGAATAATTGCATACGATACGACGAAGTCTTTCTTACTACGTTATTGTGAATTTTATCGCATGTATCAAACGCAAGAAATAGATCCTATAGAAAAATAGATGTTTTATATATGTATACGTATATACAGGGTGTCCGATAATTGGTCTGATAGAGTTCAATAATTGTTTACTCAAATACTATCAACTTTGTAGAAAAACTAAGTAAGAGGTGAAAATTGTTTATTTTCTTCTCATAGAATTCTACGAATTTTTTCAGAATTGTTATCAACTTTTTAGTACTATATACAGGGTATTCCGCGAGACTTCTCGAATCGCCCACAGGAAACGCAAATTTACATATAAGTATAAGTCAAATTGGACCGATGAGAATAAATCAATTAAGAGAAATAATCCTATTCGATCAAAGTGGATTTTAGTGCTTCAATATTTCAGTGTTTATGTGCATATCGAATTGTGCAAATCGCGCGTCGAAATCTTGTTCCGTCTCAAAATGCAATCATAAACAGAACTAGAGTAGTAGTACCACATATTAAATTGACAAGCAATTTAATAATATTGATGTTAATAAGCGTCTTATAAGAATAACAAGCATTTTAAAAACTGTAAATAATTTATTGTGAAAAATATTACCTCAGTCAAGATTCGAATCCGCATCTTTCATTTACAAATTTGCCTATAATTTCATGCCGCAGGATGCCAGGAAAGCAGCATGCGACACGACCTTGGCCCAGGCTACATCAGGCATGGAACCTATCGGTCGCATACAAATGCGAACGAGACGTACGCTTCGCGGTCACTTAGCTAAAATTTATGCGATGCACTGGGGAAGTGACTCGAGGTATGACGATTAGATGCAAACACGTTAATTCGATGGCGATTGGCATGTAAAATAGTTAATCACTTTAATCACTTGGAGCTGATGATGGTTCTATTGAATTTACTCAGTATTCTTCATATTATCTGCAAATTTGAATTATTGTATATAAGTATTATTAAAATAAACTTAATATTTACATACACATTTTTTTTATTCGAGTTATGTTATTTTAATTTTTTGAAATTAATTAGTACTTTTTAGTCAATACTAAATTACAACGAATCTCTCATAAACTCAACGTCAGTAACTATGTTAGATTTTGATCTTCGTCTCTAGAAAGTTAACGTGAATAAAATTCTAGTAGCAATAATAGTGATTTTTTGAAAAAAAGGATTTAAAAAAGTAGGAAAATAGATGTCTTATAT
>NW_017306081.1:911154-911793 GCF_001594115.1 Trachymyrmex septentrionalis | reverse complement strand
GTCTTATATATATATATATATATATATATATATATATATATATATACGTATATAAGGGTGTCCGATAATTGGTCTGATGGAGTTCAATAATTTTTTACTCAAATACTATCAACTTTGTAGAAAAAGTAAGAGGTGAAAATTGTTTATTTCCTTCTCATAGAATTCTTTCAGAATTTTTTCAGAATTGTTATCAACTTTTTAGTACTATATACAGGATGTTCCGCGAGACTTCTCCAATCGCCCACAAGAAAGAAGATGGGAAATAAACATAAAAATCCTTCACCGTTTAGCGATATTCATAATAATAATCGAGATATTAATGTTTGCAATTGTACTAATGAGAGCGCGCCGGTCACTCGAGGTATAGCCCGGTTCACTTCTTCAAACATAGGCTGCGCCGGCAGCGCGTTGAAGAGATAACAGAGGAAGCCTATGTTTGAAAAAGTGGGCTGGGTTATACCTTGAGCGGCTGGAGCGTTTCGACGCGCTCTCATTAGTACAATTGCAAACATTAATATCTCGATTATTATTACGAATATTGCTAAATGGTAAAGAACTTTTATGTTTATTTTGATTCCCACTTTCTGTGGGTTGGAGAAGTCTCGCAGGACACCCTATTTGTATATATGTGTGTGTATA
>NW_017306081.1:904019-911054 GCF_001594115.1 Trachymyrmex septentrionalis | reverse complement strand
TATATATATATGTGTGTGTACACACACACACACACACACACACACACACACACACACACACACAAATTTACCATGTAAAAAGTAATTACAATATACATATGTATGTGATTAGTTTTTCGTATAAAAATAACACACTATATTGTATACAAAAATGAATTTACACATTTGGATTTAAACATGTAGTATAGTATCATTTTTACATAGAAAACTAATCACACATATATGTATATTTTAATCACTTTTTACACACTTAGATTTATAATATTAAAGATACAAATAGATTAAGGGCTCAGACAAAAGATTCAAACATGTTGAATATTCGATCTATTCGAATAGTTCGAAGTTTAAAAAAATGAGCATCGAACATTTCGGACAGTTCGAACAGTTCGAGCTTAAACAATGATCGGTATGAAATATCAATTCATTATGTCTGAAGTTTGGACGGTTTGGACAGTAAACAAATGTAATGTGCTTTGGAAACATAAAAGCAGTTTTTTGCGAGACTTCAACATATAAACATTACAAAAATGTCAAAAAGAAAAAATCGCGTGTAGGAATATTTTATTAAATGTAATGATAATAAAGTGCAATGTAACATTTGTAAGGAAACGTTCAAATTCATCTATAACTACATTAAATCCTCGAAACAGTATTCCACAATATAAATTGTAAATGCGTTTAAATACGTAAATACATATTGTAATTACGTATTGTAATTGTAAACGTTTTCGTTTAAATAGTAAGTCTTAATTCTAAATCTAATATGAATTTATTTGTCGTTTAAATTTTAATACATGAATGTACATGTGAATACAGTTCAGAAGATGAAACACATGTGTAATAATGTCACAATATATATAACTGAATGTAATTGAATGTGCATATTAAATTTACATAAAATTCCTATATTTATTGATATTGTCCTACAAATATCCATCTTGGGCATATTCAGGATGATTCTGAGAACAACTTATTAATATCTGAATTTGAAATGTAATAATTTTGAATTTTTAGCTCTGAAGTGGATTCAGATAGTTCGAACATACATTCAGTCCGAACTATTTAATGTTCGAACTTGAGATTCGAACCGTCCCAACTATCAAATCATCTGATATTTTCGAGCACTAAAATAGATCTTTATTTCATATTTTATGATACTTCAAAATGATGGTTATATGCAAAATTATTATAAATAAAGGAAGTTTCTTTTTGTTAAGTTTTTATCAACGTATATTTTGTTTCTCGTGCATAGGAATCTAGTCTCTGCATCGCAAGATGGCAAACTGATCGTTTGGGATAGTTACACTACCAATAAGGTTCACGCGATCCCATTACGGTCATCATGGGTAATGACTTGTGCGTACGCGCCTTCAGGTAGTTACGTGGCATGCGGCGGGCTGGACAATATCTGTTCCATCTATAGTCTTAAAACTAGGGAAGGGAATGTTCGAGTGAGCAGAGAACTTCCAGGTCATACTGGATACTTGTCCTGCTGTCGATTTTACGACGACAACCAAATCGTCACCAGTTCCGGTGATATGTCTTGGTAAGTATCACTTACGAGATTTATGATGGATGACCAAAAATTGTTATGATAGTAAAATCCTGTGTTCTTTATATTTTAAAACTTTATTTTCTAAACTTTTGCAAGATAAAATAAAAAGTATATAACTATATAAAATACATAAAAAATTTAATACATAAAATAAAAATAAAATTGTATATTTCTTTTTTCTTTATTTCTTATATTTTTTAATTTAGAAAAAAAAATTGAAATATTATGAATGCAATCGTATTTGTTAATACGTTTTATCAAATACAAACATTACAAACTATTGCATTTAGTAAATCAAAAACATAATAAAAATATACATAGTAAAAAAAAATTTTTTTTTTCTCTGTGTCTATTCCCAAATCCTTTCCGCCGTTGATCCCGATGAAGACTTTGGAAAATTATAACGTGAACTCGAATGCTGAATTGTTCTGATTTAGTGCTTTATGGGACATCGAAACTGGCCAACAATGTACGTCGTTTATCGGGCATACTGGCGATGTGATGTCTCTGTCGTTGGCGCCGGATACACGCACCTTCGTGTCCGGTGCGTGCGATGCCAGCGCAAAGTTATGGGATATTCGTGAAGGCTCCTGTAAGCAGACCTTCCCGGGTCATGAGAGTGACATAAACGCCGTCACGGTGAGATATTATGTTAAGAAATAAAAAAATAAAGAATTACCTTTTTGTAATGGTAATATCAATGCGTTTTCGATAAAGGTTTCATTAAGGATTAACTTGATGGTTTGGATATATTATTCACAGTTCTTCCCGAATGGATATGCTTTCGCGACGGGCTCAGACGACGCGACCTGCAGACTTTTCGACATTAGGGCGGATCAGGAGCTCGCGATGTATAGTCACGACAATATCATTTGCGGTATCACCAGCGTAGCTTTCAGCAGGAGCGGTAGATTATTGCTGGCAGGCTACGATGATTTCAACTGCAACGTTTGGGATTCTATGAAGACGGAGCGAGCTGGTAGGTTGACGATACCTTACAGCCGTTTTAATATCGTAAGATAGAAGAGAGATTTTATTCGAAGCCCTTCTCTCGATCATTTTCTTCCGAGTTTATTATTATCAATTTTAATTATTGGAGTAAAAGATAAAAATTATATTCTTACTATTGTATTAAAGAATATTTCCCATAATTGTGTTTTCTAGGAATTCTCGCTGGGCATGACAATCGTGTGTCTTGTCTCGGCGTGACGGAAGACGGCATGGCGGTGGCGACGGGCTCCTGGGATTCGTTCCTACGCATTTGGAACTAACTTGGGGCTGTCCCAAGGACGTTTCTTCAAAGAACCAACTACAGTCAACCAATTTACAGCATAAGAATCAAGTACCACCATCTGACCACCGAGCAAGTCGGCGTGCCAGCAGCCAAGACACTGGCAAACAATTCGCCAGGTTCACCGGAGTTGATGCTGATCAGAAACTTTGGATACCGGATTAGTAGCAGTAGCAGCAGCAACGGCAGTAGTAGCAGCAACAATAACAATTATGAGCGTATGAAGACCCATGATAATAGCGACAACAGCAACGGCGGTGATTTCAAGAACGTTTTGGGTTATGGTGGTAAAAAAGATTCCCACGGCAAGCGCATCGTAGTTGACTTGACCTGGCGACGCAGTAAAGTCGGCGACAAGGACCACGAATATCAACGCTTTTAAGAATTCTCGAGTTAGATCAAATACGAAGATACATTGCAGAAAAAGACCGCGCGACGAAGGATAAGACGTAAGAATGGAGAACAAGCGCTAACAAGGTCGACAGTTAAGAACTCTGCGGCATTGGGCGCAGACTTTTTTTTTATCCTTCCCTTTTTCAAGGACTTTCTTCGCGAACCTTCGAGATGCACGTGCTAGTTCACAACTTGATAGTTCTTTTCCCACGGGGGCACTCCCAATCGAGGATTCCGAAGTTCGAAGGACGGACGACAATCTCGCGTCGACGATCGTCGAGAGATTTTCATCTCGAACCAAGGTTCAAGCGTTCACTGCCGAGGAAACACTGTTAATGTTTGCTCCGGCGATTAGCTACGAATTATTTTTCCCATGCGCAAAATGAAATTTTATTGAGCGTGATACGACATGTAATCGTAATAATGCGTCACGACTCAGAGATGAGAGACAAGCACAGTCAAGCTCATAATCCCAGTAATGATGCGTTCGAGTTTATATGGCGCACATTGAACACACATGTGTATCGATGGAGATTTATGACACGAATTGCGTACACTTGCACGCGAAAACGGCGGAATGATGCGGATCCAGCAGCCTCGAGACACATCCAAGTCACACACAACTCGTCACGCGAGCTTTGCCCTCGTTCATGAGCACCGTCAAACGGGAGAGAAAGAGAGAGAGAGGGGGGGAGAGAGAGAGAGAAAGAGAGAGAGAGAGGATCATTTTTCTTATCATGATAAAATACGCCGACTTTGCACCACTACAATTATTACTATTACCAGCACCACAACCCTCTCGATTGATTAAATGTATCGTTATTTATTTTGTATAGATTTCTGCCATAGGCCGTTCTGCGTCTACGTTTTTTGCGAGTATGAAAGCGACTGAACACTTTGTACAAGAGATTGAGAGAGAAAGCTGTGAGAATGAGAGTCAGAGGCGCGCGGCCAATTGTCGATCAAAAAAAAAAAACGATCGAAACGCGCGGATAAATAAGACGAGTGCTGAATACAGAACTAGAACATAGTTGCTCCTTTGATAAATATTCGATTCATCTGGACGTTAACGTTTATGGAAGATTACGAAAGGAGCGATGTATTAAAGTTTGAGAGAGAGAGAGAGAGAGAGAGCGCAGATAGAATTTCATCTGTTTTTGCATCGTAACTGCGTTAAGATTGCACGAAAATGGCATCGGGCCACCGTGAAGTGTCGAGTACGTTTAATGTAATGTGTAATCGTTTAGTTCATAGTGTCTATACCTTAACTTTCTCTCTCCGCCCTGTCCAATTATCTCTAATTACGGCAACGGCGAGAAGAAGAATTAATCCCTAACTATCGTCTCGGCGGTATCTCTTCCCCACTGTCGATTAAACGCCAATCAATCCTCATGCACGAGGCAAGCACGTGCTCTCGATCGGAAGAGTCGTGCTAAAAGTACCTTTGAAATAGGACCCAAAGAATCCCAGGTTAATAGAAAAGGCCGCGAAATTTTCTTTCTTTTTCTTATCATTATTACCTTTTCAATACTTTGTTGTTATTCACATTTTGTTTATTACGGCCTTTCTTTGTAAACATGTAAGTACGTAATTGTATTTTTTCGATAGCTTTTTTTTATAACTTTCATCGCTCCTATCTAGAGCTAGATTCCTCTTTTTTTCCACGCTATTATCCTTTTTTTGTTCCTTTTTTTTCACTCCTGCCTGTTCTATCCTTTTTTATCAAAAATAAATGTTGAAACTGTGTATGCATTTAAAATTAAAATAATAATATTAATGATAATGATTATACTATTAATATTAACGGTGATCGTAATTTATAATTATTAATATTTAATATATAAGTAAATAAGATCGATGGTTTTTCTTAATATTGCAGGATTACATGGTCCAATCGCCTTCCGGCAACCACGTTCCGGCAGCGTCTTTTTTATTTTCTTTTTTTAAGAATTTTGTACATTCACTCTATACACATATATATGTAGTTAATTGCGTGATGCGCTTTACTTTTCATTTATGGTATATAAACGAATATTTTAATTCGATAGGAGTTTCATAAACCTTTGTTTTAATTACGAATAAAATATATAATTTGTATATATGAAAAGTTGTTGTGTATCACGATAAAAAAATTATGATGGGATGCGTCGGTTGTCAAAATCGAGAGAATTGAGAGAAAAATGCGTGGATTCCGGAAAGCGACTATCGAAACATTTTTTCCTAGTGGAACCAAAAAAAAAATGTAATTTGTCTGATTACAAAGTAAGCGAGCACCAGTCTCCGACGATTTTGGAGAGATATTGAAAACCTCGAACATATTCGAATTTCGCAAAATCGGTTCTTTTTTTACACGTATATATAAATAACTAATCTTGCTTACGTAATGCTTTATACTTGTTAGATATCAAACGGGAAAGATCTTTCTCCATCTCAAAAGAGAAGATCCTTGTTCCTTCGATTCTTTGTATTATTAAGAATTCTTCCAAAGTTCGATGTAAAATATCAGGCGTTACGTTAAAAATGCGAGAAACGTGGATAATGCGTCCCCTTTTCGGTACTTCCAACATAACTTTGAAATGAAAGAAATAATGATTTTAAAGCAGAGAATTACGAAGGAATAGAAAACTTTAGTGAGCAGATTAATGGAAACAGATCTGTGCTTTTTGCATTTCGCAATTCCATGGCTTTCTCAAGAGGTGATTTTCTCCTTTTTGTACTTTGAAGCCTGGAACGATATGATTTCTTATTTTTGGTACAAATATGAAAAAAAAATCCTATCAGCGAATAACGCAAAATTGACAAGTTATTAAGCCTCTAGTCATATTAATGGCATTCGCGTGAAAAATGAAGGACCAGCAAGTAAAACTGTAAGCGGAAATAATTTTTTTAACATCTTGCTGTTCGCGCGAATACAATTGCGGAACTTTAACTATTTATTTTTCTTTTTTGAAAATGTGACGTACGGTAGAGAATAATTGCGACGCAGGAGGAAAAGTAACGGCGTAAAAAAACAGCTCTGATAAAATCAGCCTTTTGTTTTTCTCTCTTTTTCGTGCTTTTAATGATATAAAGAGAATAAAAATATTTGGAAAAAGAATCAAACGTGGCATTTCCGTTATTTTTTTACCGCTTCTTCGCTTTCTGTTTCCTCCCTCCGTAAGTGATATATTCGCATGTTTTTCATGGTTTTATTACCCCGAAATTTTCTTATGTATGTTATTTTCTTTTTGTTACGTATTCGTTAAGCGCCCTGCTAAGACGAGATCTACTCTAAGATTATGGCGCGTTGGGTCCTATTTCAATTATTAGAATAATCGTCACTAATGTATACGCGTTCATGTACAATAGTTAAAAAAAGAGGGAAAGGAGGAAAGAAAGGGAAGAAACGTGAAAAATGTGCCGATGACACTTTCGTGACTTGTTTTACGATGGACGACGAGAAGCTGTCGGGAATACTGCCTCTTTCAAGTTATGCAAAAAAAAAAAGAATAAATTACGAGATATAATGCGTGTATTATACATAAAACATACACTCTAAATGACGCGAAAGCCTCTGTTAAAGTTTAAAAAAGAAAATGCGCAAGAGGACGTGGCCGTGTAAAACAACTAAGACGTGGAGTGAAAAGTGCATCGATGAAGATCGAGTGAACATTATTTGGAAGGGAAATGTACATTCACTCAGCAATTTAAAATTGAAAAGCAAGACACGTCTTTACCGTTAAATGGTAGATAGTTACAAAGATTTCATCACTTTTTTATATATAAAAATATATATACGTATATATATATATATATA
>NW_017306081.1:899526-903909 GCF_001594115.1 Trachymyrmex septentrionalis | reverse complement strand
TATATATATATAGATCGTATTCCGATATATACTATACCCACATTGAAAATCTAATATATGTAACGTGTACTATAGATTTTTAGTACTGGCAGTGTATATCGCAATACGATTATTAGACCGTTATTGTTATCAGACAGCACGCATGTTCAAAATCAGCATGTAAAACTTCTGAAAAATGTCATTAAGGCATGTCTTATTCCTTTGGACATTTCTTACAGAAATCCAATTTAATACTAAAAATTGCTTATTTTAAGTATTAAAAGTATTGAACAACAGTCATTTTAATACTCAAAATAAGTAATTAATTACTATACTTTCTAGAGTGATTAAATTTCTGTAAGGAATGCGTGCTGAGCATAGCACGTGGATGTCCCTGTCGCAGAATTCATCATCATTCGCATAATAGGAAGAATTGTTTCGGAAGGGATCGGTTGAGAGAATACATGAAAAGACGAATTTCGTCGAATTATAGCGATATCATTATATTTGAATCAGGGATGAATTTCAAAATGTTTTCTTTTCCCTATATCAAGTCATTCGATCACATTATTTCTATTGTAATGAATTGTATTACTTTTCGGTATTACATCTTCATTTATACTTTTGTCATAACGTAACGTCCAATAATATTCTGCAGTAGAGAAGCCTATTCGAGAAATAGTTCTGCAGAAATAAAAAAATTCTTTCGAGCACAAGAGCATTATCTGCCCACTTGATTGGTCATTGGATAGATCGTTCAGATAGAAAATAAAATAAAAATTTATCTTTTTACACACACACACACACACACACACACACAGTTGCAGTTTTATGCTGTAATAAGCTATGTTGGCTTTCAATAATCGCGTCTATTAATTTAAACTTTCACCAGAAAATTTATCATAATAATATTATCCGATAACATTCCGCAATATTCAATAATGAAGTTCACGCGAGAGAAACCGCCTAGATATGATTCTTTCGAGCATATAGTCATCTATCCGCATTATCTATCATTCGTTATTAGATAGATAGATCACTAATTGCATAGAAAACCGAGCGATATAGTCCGTCTATTCGATAAACATGATTAAAAGAATACAGATTTGCGTATAATTAGGAATCGTTAGGAATCATCTCAGAGCGTGAGTGTATCTGTTTCTCCCATCAGGGTTTTTAAAATGACGCGAAATAAAAATCACGCCGGACGGGTTCATCAGGGTGTTTGTTTTAATGTTTCATTTTGCAAAACTGCGTGATTTGCATATGCGTGAACGATTATGTGAGAACCGCTCGGAGTCCTCTCTCTTGCGCGTTTTTCTCTGTGCAATTTAAGATCATGAGTGCAACGGTATAAATGCGTTTTCATAATATTCTACATTTCACGTCTACAACAAGTGGAACCCGCGAGAAAATTTCCTTCCTATTTTGTCACGAATAAATATTGAGTAAAGATTCAATTATGTATTTACGTTTTATTATAAAGATTACAAAGATTGTTAATGACTGCGTTCTGCAGAAAAGGCAGTTTTGTTGTAAGGTTCTTTAATATGATTGATTTATTTAGATCCACTAAGATACCAATCATATATAAAAGAATGTTATAACTGTTACAAAGCTGACTTTTCTGAAAAGCAGAAGCTGCCATTGCGTTTGATTAATATGCCCAGAGAAACATCATCGCAAGCCCGTGTCAAGAAGGCGACGAAGCGCACGTGAGGGCCACGTTTGCATAGTGTTCGATAATACCCTTCAATTTCAATGTCGTATCCTAAGTCGTTATAGTTATCGGCGAATTTTTTTAAATGCAGTTACATACGTAAATATATCTAAGAGGATATATGTGCAAACGGAAGTGCGAATCCTTTTAAGTGAACTGCGAATTTGAGACACGAGCTTTTTGTTACTTCATGTATTAATACGGTAGCGTGAACTCGATTCCTTCATAGCGTTTCTCATTAACATACGCGCGATTTTAATTCGACAATTCGAAATTCTGATGAGAGAACGGCATTTTTATGAACTTCATCACTGAGGCCCATTTCTACCGATGTAGGTTAACTTCAATTTTACGATTAGTTTAATTTACTCTAGCTTTTTTTTTTAATTCTTAGAACTAGTAGAAGACGAAAAGTGAATTAAATGTTAATCTACAGGTAGAAATGAACATGAGACGTTATGATTTTGTAAATTTTTCTTTAGACATGCCTTAAAATCGTCTAACGATTTTTACGTGATTTTATTGTAAATCTAATGTTATGAAAGTCTGGTACATTCGATCTGCAATCATGAAGGAGAAAAGCGGGGAATTGGTGAACTTGTATATTTTTGTATTATTTTTGTGCGTTTTAACATTTTCACGCTTCTTAACTCATAACTAAATATCGTAACGATATAATCCCATTTAAGATAAAACAGAGATATATTTTAACAAGATAGATAATATCGTTCGTCAATGAGAGAGATATTCGGACATATCTTTGGACTAAAAATTTCGTTCGCGTGTCCTTTTGATGTAAAATTACTATTACTTTATCTGCTATTCTTTTTATCTCCAGTTTTTCGCGACGCGACGTTACAATCACGACCTTACTTATATAAAATAATTATTAAAGTACAAAGTTTGCCAGAATTTATCAGCGGAAACGTTTATAAATCGCGCTCTTTTACGAAATAAAAATACATCGCTTTTAATTAAGTTACGACGAAGCTTCGTCCGAACCGGGAACAAGTATGAAAAAAGTATGACGGAAGAAACGACGAGAGAGGATTTATTTTTATCGTATCAGAGTAAAAGACTGACGCGGTTTTTCGGTGTCAAAGTAATTAAACAATCTCTTGTAATAAAAACCAAGTTGCAAAATAAAAAAAAGAGTGGAAATGCGATAGATGTGACAGAGGGTTTCGTTGCTTTTACTTCGTGATTGCAAATTAGGGTAACCGGCATTAAGTCTGCTACAGTGTCGAGGACAATTGCTTCTTTCATATTCTCTTTTGAGAAACAAAGCGGATAATGAGAAGCGTCTTTTCCTCACAAATCGTTCAATTTTGATAGGTATCGACGAAACTGAACGTATTTGACGATGAAATTGACGACAACCCTACATCAAGGGACAAAAGAAAGAACAAAGAAAGAACGGCGAACTTCCTAATTTTTGGAAAGAGAAACTTAGCATGTAAGATACTCTCTGTAACGTAAACCATAAGTCGTAAGGTGTAAGGACTGCAACGCATCAAATAACCATTAACCTCGATGGATAACAACCATAAATATGATCGCGATAACGATACGATATAGTACGAGGAGATAAATCCAAAGAGACGTGCAAGTATCGATGAAGCGCCGATCAATGGATGGCGACAAGAATCAACACAGAATCACATTCGCACAAAAGAAATCATCTAATCCTGGATCGTCATTTCCCGGATTCCCTCATTCTCGAACGTTGATCCGCTCTTGGTCGACACTTGACACGTTCTGGAGAATAACTACATACAATTATAGGGAGCAAGCGAGGATGCGAGCGAGAAAGAAAAGAAGCGCACGAGAACACGAGTAACTACGTGATAAGGATGAATGCGAGGAGAAGAGAACAAAGATGCAGAGAAAAGAGAAAGAAAAACAGATACGAAATACCAAATTTGATTTTCGCGTGCCTGTGCGGAGGAGCGAGGTGATATACATATACGTGCATATTTATAAACCTATAAACGATCCTAGCGGGTATGTAATCCTTACGTTTTGTTTGAGAGGAAGGGATATAGATCCTCTGCATAAATAAAACGAAAAATGGAGTGCGGGAAGTGATAAAGATGAAAGAAGTCGGATGACGAAAGGAGACAGTTTCATTACACGCGGTATCACTATATAAATATATTATAATATCAAGAGCTTCTTGCCAAGTGTCAAGGTGATAGCTTCTGCAGGAATGAGTAATCTGAGATCCATCTTGGATCTGTCTGGAAGCCAATAGGCTGATGGAGAGAGGTGACGGTAAAGATATAATATATTTAAACGTAACAGAGATTACCATTTCTTTTGCGTGCGACCGGTTATCATTGCACATAATTACGAATTAATTATTATTACTATTATTAATTACGATTCATCGACATCACCGCCATCGTCATTCTTATTCTTATCCTTATTATTATTATTATTATTATTATTATTATATAATTGATGTAAGTGTTGACACAAAAATAAAGTGTACGTAGTAGAAGGTCGACCTGTTTCACCACCTGTCGTTTCTTTCGATAAAGTTTCCAAGTTTCCGCATTTAAAATGAGTCTTATGAAAGTAACACATTTATTTCAAATAGAAGAGCAAGAAAAATATTGAATATTCTCTAAACTTAAACTAACGAACACTACATCGCCCATAACAAAGTCTTCAATCGCATG
>NW_017306081.1:895096-899426 GCF_001594115.1 Trachymyrmex septentrionalis | reverse complement strand
TATATATATATATAATGTAGTAAAATATTGATTCATTTTAATTCTCCTGTGCAACTTGCATTTCTATACTCTTTTTCATATTTGTCGTGACGGTTTTGCGTTCCTCATTTGGTAATACACACTCTTCCTTATATTCTGCATTTTCTATTGTATACGATGTTGTAAACATTTCGATTTTTATTCCTTCTTTTAAATTAACTCCGCTTTCCAGATTAATGTGATTTTCAAAATCATCAGATGTCTTAGTTTCCTCTTCGGACTTCCTGAGGACAGCCTGAAGGTAATGTATAAATTAATAATATCATTTTAGTCAATTGTAACCAAAACTTTTTATGAATCAAAAGCACGAAAATAATTTGTATATATGTGTATAAATATATATATGTGCGTGTGCGTGTGCGTGTGCGCGTAATAATTTTTACATTACATAACGCTTTGATTTTCTATAAGGTGTTCAGCAACAGATTAGTTAAAATTTAAAGATTCTGGATAAAAGATAAAAATAAGGAATCACAAAATTGTGAGTTTGGCTTCGTTTTATAATTACAAATGTTTAAACATTCGTATGTATTAGACACTTCTACATGAATATTTAAATTTATTTCATTCAGAATTACCAAAACGAGAATAACAAAATTTCGATGGATGCTTCGTTCTTTTATTGTACTTATGTCTAAAATTATTATATTTATATCTAAAATGTGCTTTAGATTAGCTTTTTACACGAATACTCAAACACTTACGACTACATAAAAAACGAAGCCGAATTCACAATTTTATTAGGCTTCAACTTTCTTATCATCTAGAATGCTTTCTTAAATTTTTTCTTTTTCTGTTGCTGAATACCTTGTGTATATTACAATATTATTATATATTATACTAACATATATTATATATTATACTAACATCTTTCTGTTTGCAATAAGAAGTAGTTTGCGAACCATGTGATTGTTTAATTTCTGTTTGTTCTGATGAGGTTTGTTCAGAATTTTTATACGTTGTAGGATGTTCAGAAATTATTTGGATCAGTGGTTTAATTGATTTTTTTACCGAACATTCAGTTTTCTGTAATTTATTATGAGATAATATTTCTTCTGATTGTTTATTGTCCATTGTGAAATCCGGCTTAATCAACAATTTCTTGCTGTTCTCTAATTTTTGCAGATGATCGCAAAATTCTTCATAAAGTGATACATTGGCATTTACTGCTGGTGACTGCGACTCAGAGTTTTGGGATTGTCGAAAAAGATTGGCAAGTGATTGGATATCTAGAACAAATAAATTTAGTTCTAAATAATTTTTAATTATATACTTATTTTTTACACGAAAAAAATGTTTCTGTTAAAAATTTAAGTAGATACAGATCTGGAGAAATAATTGTTTTGGACCATTAAGATAATTATATAGGAAATTCAGGCACGATGAACAATTATAAGCAATCTCGCTTCCTCTTTGATATCTCCGCGTTTTATTAGAAAATATTTCTAATTCGTCATTAATTTTCTCATTCTCGTAAATAGCGTCGTTATGACTTATGCAAAAAGTTTTGATATTTTATCAATGAACATAGGCTACACAATTATTTTGATAATCCAATAAAATTATGTTCAAATAAATATGTTTAGCTAAATTTGTTAATATTTCAGCAAAACTATTCTCTTTCTGTATATTAATATACCGATCTTACCAGAACAATGAGCTGATGCAGCGAATTGTGAATTGATCGTTTGTTCCGTCATTAATTCTTGTCTTTCAGAATACGTACTCGTATTTGTCACATCATTAGATTTATTGTCACACTTATCATGGTAATTATTTCGTTCTCCAAAATCGCCCGCGGACTTACTAAGATTCATTTTTGAGGTGTAACCAGATGGCAAGTATTCTCTAGGATTTCTCTGATTGTATTTATAGCTTTGCGATTTCCCGTTTGCATTTTCCGCGTCTTTTATTAGATGCGTTATACATTTGTCGATCAACGGCGACACTTTCTTCGCAAATTTCTTCGTTTCTTGTATCAGATGCTGTCTGCATCTCTCAGAGATTTGGCTACGAGATTTGCGTTCCTCCAGTTTCTTTCCGAGATTCATTTCCTTGATGAGGAAAGATTTCTTGTTGCTCACCTCGACATCCTCCGCTTCGCGAGTTCTTTTACCTGTCAGTCTTGAAGAATGACTTGCTCTTTCTAGAGATAAATGATCTATCGTTCGAACGAGCGATTCCATTTGAGAATTACATTGTTCTGTTTCAGTTGAAAATTCTCGCTCGCTTTTTGATATCTCCGTTTTATCAGACGATTTTTCCAATCCGTCATAGATTTTCTCATTTTCATAAATCGCGTCGTTATGATTTTGATTTGAAATTACTTCCTTCCAATTGTTGTCCATTGAATGATCGATATTTTCATTTTGAATTGAATCGATAATTTTGTCAAAATTATTTTCCTTATTAGCCAATTTTAAAACTTTTGGTAATTCATAACTGCTTTCCAAAATTTGCGAGTCTTCTTGAACGGACAATGCCGTCTTAAAGGAATCGTCGTCAGATTCATCGATGTTTTTCTTCCTTTCCGGAGATTCGAATGAAAGATCGTTAACTTTGTCTTCGAAAATCTCGATTTTTACAGAATTATTCTTCTCTGCACTATTTTCACATTCCGAATACTGTTCATTAGAATTAACAAGATCCTTCGTATTAATGAGAGTGCAGATATTTTTCTTCTCTGGATCAAAGGCTAATTTTTCGTTATCCAGTTTTTCCTCTAGAGCCATCAATTCAGTTGAAATTTTCGGTTTGTGTATGCACTCCCGAATGTCACGATTTCTCAATTCAGTAAAGAGACTGTGAAATACTCCATGCGATTCTTCTTGCTGTATACTTAAAGATTGCTCGCTTTCATAATTTGCCGCGTTTTTCACGGAATATGTTTTCATTGAATCCGGAAGGACACTTGATGGGGAAGCCTTTAGTGCCGTCAAATCGTGGACATCCTGAAAATAACTTGTAGCATCGGTCAGCTGCTTTTTATCTTCCGACGAACAGCGATCGGATTTTTCAACTCTTTTGGTATCTTCTGCTTCCACTTTGTTTTCCTTTACTTCGTCCTCTCGCTTGTTTAAGATCTCCTTGACTTTCAATTTTCTTTCCTTGGTACTCCACCACCGTAGTTTATCTTCCTCGCTCACGGAAACCTTGGTTCCAGTTTCTTGGATCTTGCTATCATCAACAAAATCAGTTTGTAAATTTTGGTCCACCATCTTCCTCTCGCCCCAGAATCCCTCCACCTCGCCATTCTTGAACACTATCTTGTTTTCGTCAACAAACCTATCCATACTGTCGCAGAATTCTCTCATTTCTTCTCGGATGCTACTAAGTTTAGAACCGAACGGATAGAATCTACTTTTTCTTTGATAGCTCTTGATATTTTTATTCGATATATCGTCTTTCTCGTTGGTGACTTCATTAGTAGGTTTATGGTATTCTTCTAACATCTGTTTTAGATCCGATGTGTCACACGATACTGAACAGGTAAACGTTCTCTCGCTTTTACGATCTATAAAAAACAATTTTAATTGCTAAGATAAGAATAATTACAGATGATGTAGAAATTTATTCGAGATAATAATAAACAAGATAAATTTAATTAAGATAAAAATAATTATAGATAAAGTAAGACATTTTTCTACGATTAGGATAAAGTTACCAAAATCATACCGGCTCCTAAATCGCACTATCTCGCTTAAAAATTCAATTATTGCGTTTATATCCTTTTTTACGGATTATTTAAAAATTACATGGTACTGCAACGCTATTACGTTATACTCGTGACATGAAGCGCAATAGGAGTGTTGTTACTTACGTAAATAAAAAAATAAAAAAATCGTGATGGCATTATTTCAACGTATTTTATAGCAGAATTACAGAAAATATAAGTTAAATAGTCTAAGTCCTGATCATTTGTTGTGATTAGAATATTATTAAATTTAAATTAATAGGATTAAAGTTTGCTTTATATATTTTTTTATAGGTTAAATAAATAAAATTTAAAAATGCTTTAGTTTCCTAAATCGTATCATAATGTGATTTCCTAAACCACAATCTAACCTTTTAAATCACACTTAATATTTTCTCTTTTCTTACATTTTTATTCCATTTATTATTATGTAAAAATATAAACGAAGTGTTTATTTTGTTTCACAGAAACTTCTTAAATTGCTTCTTAAAATTGTCATGTGTTTCAAACTATGAAAAATATATTTTTAAATTTTTAACAGCATAATGAAATACAATTTTTTCCTTTTCTTATGTAATTTTTCAATTTTTTGCATTA
>NW_017306081.1:884782-894996 GCF_001594115.1 Trachymyrmex septentrionalis | reverse complement strand
AACAAATTATCAAAAAATTATATAAGAAAGGGAAAAGAGTGCAGTTTATTGTAGTGTAAAAAACTTAAGAATATTCCTCGTAATTTCTGAATTATGAATCTCTAAGTGCAGAAGTGATGCAAATTTCGGCAATCTTACCCTACATGCGCATAATTTCTTGTTAAACTGTATCTCTAAAGGCGTCATCAAAATATTAATTCTTTAACATGTCGTTCTCTTATTTCAAAAGTGACAGAACTCGAAGATTAATTTTTTTAGAAAAGAGGAAAAACTATTTTTTGACTTAACAGAAAATTATTAACTAATCATAATATCGATAAAAAGAATATTTTTAGAAACGTGATCGAATGTTGTTTCTGTTATTTCCATTTCTCTCAAAACCCTTTTTTGAATTGATAATTTTGATGGCCTACAAAATATAATAAATCCGAAATAATTAAAAGTGACATAATTCGAAATATCACAACATTATTATTCTATTTTGAATTTAGTAATTTTAATTGCTCAAGGCAAATATAAGTTGTGCTGTGATGTTTCGAATTATATCACATTTAATGAGAGAGAATCATATTCCGGATTATTATATATATTATAATTTTGTAGGATCAAAATCGACAACAATACGAAGAGGGTGTCATCAATCATCAAAACTGTCTTAATTCTAAATATTGTCTATAAAAAACACTACTTTTTATTTACAAAAACAACACAACTTATAACTCTTGAAAAAGATTTTATGAGTTCTTTAAAAAAAAACCTTTTAGACGTAAGTGTTATTTGATGGACAAATTGTGAAGTTAATTTTTGATAATTACTGGAGTAATCTTCATCTAATTCATTTATTGTAATAATTTGATAATTAAGTTTTTTAAGTTATCATCGTACACAAGAGATATTTTTTAAGTTATATTATTTTTGCAATAAAAAGAAATCTTTTACAGATAATTTTTAGAATTTAGATAGTTTTGAAGGTCGAAGTTCGAAGAAAATATTGTTTTGCTTTAAATTTAATCATTTTAGTTCATTAAATATAAACTTGGTGATATTTTGAGTTATATTGTAAGGGAACGATGTAATCTGCTCACCGTTAGCTTTATTATTGTTACTGATTGATTCTTGCAAATCTGCTGTCATTTCTTTTTCTAATTGCAGTTCTAATACTTCTTTCTTAGGAGAGACAGTCTTCTTGTTGACGGTACCATCATCGAGTGAATCGTACATACTTTCATAGTTATTCAAAATTTGATCTCTGTGCCATTTTCTTTCTGCATCACCAGCGATGTCATGTTTAGATTCCGATATTTCTTCAATCAGCGTCCGCGGTTGGATCTCTTCTTGAACCTAACCATGAGGAATAAATGAACAACTCTTTATATATCCCTTGTTAAATTTCTATTTGTTACAAGAAGATAAGGATTGCATACCTTGGCTTTCCAGGGCAGCAGAAGCTCCCCGTTGTTTTCATCGGGAACTTTTTTCTCTTGCTCCGCCATTGGCCTCCTTCCGTCACTTTCCTTGCCTCCTTTTTGCCGTGAGCGTTCGTTTTCTTCGTCGTTTGCGAGCTGTTCGTCTTCCGACGATGACGACGACAACGGAGAGTCATAAGAACCGAGGAAGGATCGATCCTCAGATTTTTTCTTCTTCTCCAGGTCGAGCTTTAGCGCGTTCATCGTGGCCGGTATCATGGATAGCAGGAGATTGGGAGGTGTACGGGTTTTACGTGGTGAATGATCAAATAGCCGACGGGACCGATGGTGGTGATATTATTCAAAGCACGAATTCTGTACCAGACCTTGACGAAACTAGTTCTTACCAGTCCGCTGCTCCTTGTCGCGGTGCGCGCGCTTGATTTCGTCGTGACTTCTTCGTCCTCCTCCTCCTCCTCCTCCTCGTCCTCCTCCTCCTCCTTCTTCTCCTTCTTCTTCTTATCTGTCGCCTCCTTTTCGGACGTCCCGACCGGTTTGCACAGCTTCCTTTTGTTTATCAGGGCTTTCGAGGGCGGACGCAACGTTCGACAGGTAAACAAAAACCGAGACCAGAGGGACAGAACAGGTGAGAGGAATCAAAGGGGTGGCCATTTCGAGGCCCGCTTCGAGTAACGAATCTTTTAACTCACCCATAACACTGTCGTTGATTTTCTTCTGCTCCGCTTGGAACCACCGATTCCTCTCGGCCACCTCCTCGTCGACACCGCCACGCATCCTGTGTGTCGATTCAGAGATATTTTAAGACTAACGAGATATTACTTTCTCACATGTCGTGTTCTTGCTGATAAATTTACCAGGCCTCGGCGCAGGCACGATCGCGTGGGAACACCGGTCGATCGTCTAGATATTGAAGATTCTTGCATTTAAGGATCATCGTCTTGCGATACATCTTTATCTGTTTGAGCACTGGATTGCCACTCAATGTTACAACGCGCAGCGACTTCATGTCTCCCAAAATCTAAACAGTTCAACTTTTGCTCGCACTTGCGGCAAATGAGACACCTCGACGAGATTATACGTATCATAGAGATGTTCTGTATTAATATATGTAAAGCATTTTTTGAAATGTGTATATTTTCAATTTAGCTCAGAAAAAAATAGATAAAAATCATTAAACTTTTAGTTCATGATGTAATAAAACCCTTTATTACTAGTGTGAGATATCCAAAACCCCTTTTACAAATTTGCTAAATGTCTTAATGCTATTTAAGTATACGCGTTATTGTATTTAGTGTACATACATTTAAAAAAAATTATATTTATCCTACCTATTTATACCTAGAAGACTTATTATGAATTTTTATTTTATTGTAAATTGCCAAAGAAATAAAAATTGAAATAAAGATATAATACTGTGATATGAAAAATATACCCCACATGAATAATTACGTTAAAAAAAAAACCCACTTGAGTAAAGAGTTAATGAATATAGCTGCAGTAGAATTTTTTAAGTTAATGGTTAAGATAATATCAGTTTGCAACCACACACAAACATTATTTAATACGTAAATATATTCCAATCGCGTTTTCGCCGTAACATCACCTGTCATTTCGGAAATATATTCCGGTTGTGCGTATTGCATGCACCGTGCGTAGTTATCGACTTACGTCAACGATGTCGCAGGTGTCGATCCTGTTGTGAGAGATATCCAAGATCGAGAGCGTGTGCAGCAGACGGAGATGCTCGATGTCAGCGGTTTCTCGTAGATAGTTGTGCGACAGGTTCAGGTTGTTCAGGAACTTGAGGCCGTCTGAAAAGCAGAGGCACGTCAAGGTCAAGGTCATCTGGGATAATACTCGCTTCACGACTCGAGTCACCGAGATTCTCGATCCTCCGTATCGTGTTGTGCGAGAGATTCAGGGTGTCGAGCTTCGGCAGGCAGTCGAGATTCTCGATTTTACTGATGAGGTTGTGGTGCAGATATAAGCTCTTAAGTTCGCTCTGATTTTCTAAATTGGCAATCTCGTATATACCATTGCTTTCTAGCCACAAACACTTTAGACCCGTGTATTTCTCGAGGTTTTCAATGAAGGAGAATCCTAAAAAACGTAAAGTCATCATTAATACATATATTAAATATAATTAACGTATATGATGATCGATAAAGTATTATGCATGCCTTTGTAATGCAAATACAAAACGTCGTTCAAATACGGGGTTTGATACAATTTGTGCTCCTTGCAGTGCTTCCTGATGAGTTCTTCTGTCATCCTAAAATTATCATCTGTTGTTAAATCAGTGATAATTATTGTCTAAGATATTAATGATTAATATCTTATTAATTACTAATTATTATTAAGCTAACCTGTTAACTATTATTAATTGTCTAGTAATAATTATTTATTATTGTTAAGTTAAATAATTAAGTATTAATATTTTATTAATAATTGTTAATTATGATTAAGTTAAATTATTATATTTCTAAAGCTTACCTAACACCATGCTTTTTTTCGTCAAAGTCATAGACTTTTCCTTTAATATACGTCCTTTCTGGTTCCTTCCATTCTTCCATGAAAAAATCGTCGGATTCCGAATCAATTTTAGCCACCGTTGTATCATCTGTCATTTCTAATATTTCATTTGAAAATTCCTCACTTATTTTTTCATCGTCTTTAGATTTATTTTCTATTTCTTTATTGATATCCGCACCATTGTAAGTTTGCATTGATTCCGATTCCAAAGTCAATTGAATCTTCTCTAAATCCGTCGCAATAATTTTTTGATACTCATCCATAAGTTTCTTGTGCTCTTTTATTTCATCCTCTAGTTCTTTTTCTAATTCCTCGATTTTCAATTTTTCAGTTATTTCGGACTTCGTTAAAGGAATTTCGAAATTTTCTGGACCAATCTGAACCTGAAACTCGCCGAGACTGTCAAAATCAATGTCGACATTCTCTGGAGTTTTTAATTCATAAGAATCATTATCAGATCCAAGAAAAGTACAATTATGATCAGCAACGAGTTTGTCAATTTCCTCGAATTTCTTCGATAGTGTCTCTAGTGATTCATTCTTACGATTTTCTATTTTCCTCTTTTCTTCTGCTATCTTCTCCAAAGTTTCCTGAACCTCGATCCGCGATCTAGGACGATCTGAACATGTGATTTCAGCTAATTTTTGCAAATTATTTTCAACAACGTCAGATTTCGAGACTGCAATTTTTTCAATCGTATTTGCTGAATTTATCTTGTTATCTTTAGTCTCGATAAAATCGATTTCTTTTTTACCTATTGTTTCATTTACTCTTTCATGCTCTTTATCATCTTTTACTTCTTCCGCAGATTTTTCCGACGAATTGTTTTTGTCGTAATTTTCAGTCATCTGATTAACAATTGCCTCTGACTTTTCCCAATATGGACTGTCAGTTAATATTTTCTCTGCTTCCTCGATAGTTCTTAATATATCTTCTTTCGCTATGGCAGTCTCGGAAACGACGCGACGACATGGGAAAAATTCATTTTCTCGAAATTCCTTAATTACATATTTGCTGCTCGATTGTATGGAATCTGCACTCGAAATTTCGCATATCATTGAACGTTGCTGAAAATCTACGGCATGGCAGCAACTTTCGATAATTTTCTTCATTACGTCATCGCGATCGTCTTCTATTTTCGCAGATAAGTCTTCTATCATTCGTTCCTCCGTCGAATCGTAATGCTCGTCGTCACTAGTGTACAAAAAATTCTTGATTATTTTATCCATTTTCTTTATCTCAGTAATCGTTTCTTCGATACTGTCTTTTTCGGTACATATACTTAACATATGATTCGCGTTCTCTTCCATACATTTCGAGAGATCGATGTCATTTTTAAAGTAATTCTCATTATTACTTATAAAATAGTTACCAGATTCTATTGCTGAAACTGATAAGTTTTTTGTGTCTAATTCTTCTTGAAAAGAATCTTCAATATTTATACATGTAATATTCTGTGCAAGATTCATCTCTTTATTTTTTGTATCTTCTTCAATAATTTTACAAGTGACATCGTCACTTTCAGGAATATTCTGCGAATTAATAAAATTCTCAGCAATTAGTCCATTAGTAGAGATTCTTGAATCGATAAATTTTTCTTTCCCACATCTTATTCGACATATTTTTTCATGCACCGAATCAATGTTGAGACTATCTCGAAATTCTGTTAAATTGTTCGAAGAATTTGTATGTTGATCATCCGTTAAAAATTGATTTTGAATTGTTTTCTCACTATCTTCGAAATCTTCTTCCTGAATTGTCTTGTCGTTGCAATCAAAATATTCATAAATGGAAACATCACAATCTTTTATACTAGAATTAAAATAAGACGGATTTTCGTTATTCAAATCCGTGCAATTGAAGGAAATTGTCGGAATGTCGTATTCATCGACATTGTTTGTTGCTTCTGTTTTTTCACTTTCGCATAAATTTTCACATTTTTTTACTTCGAATTGGGTCTTCACAGTGTTGTTTAAAACTTTACATTCTGTTGGACAATCCATGACAATCTGTTTGCCAATACAAATGGACTGTTTTCTTTTTATTTTTTTATGAACAATAAGTAATTCTGTATTCTAAAAAATATGGACTTGGAATTAACACTACGGATGACAAATATAATGCTCACCATGTTGATGTTGATATAAACATTAACGTCAAGAAGATACCTATTTGTATGTTTCTTTTTGCGCAAAATTATTAATTTTACTCAACCAGAATTTTGATCAATATCTTATATGTATAAAATTTTTAATTAAAAACTTTGATAAGTGGTATCGGGACAATTATTTGACATTATAATAGCAGTAGCGGTGTGACCATCCTAGTTTTTATAATTTATCTCAAATAAAATACCTAACAAATTCTTGAAATATATTAATAAATCTAATTTTTGGAATTTTTTAAAGTTATAATTTTTTTATAATAACTGAAAAGTTTTAACAATTTTTAATAAAAAATTGCACTTTTTAATTGTAGAAGTCCGCTATTTTGTCAAAATTGGGAATGTCTAAATTTGGCTACAACAAAGATTAGATTTATTAATGTTTTTTTATCAAAAAATTTATTGAGTTTTGTTTCAGACAAACTGTAGTATGAAAGTTTCAATGGCTACCATAAACTGTTATTATTATAGATAACCTTCATATCTTCATGCCAACAATTGTTCCAGCGCTATTTTTTAATATTTTTATTAAAAATTATATGTGACACTATACGTGTAAATGTATAAAATATTGATCAAAACCCGGTTTGTCCAAAGTTGATAGATTTCGCAAATGAAATTCATAAAAGTAAGCATTTTTTTTATACTTATAGATGAATGTCCTTTAAATCATGATGTTAAAAATCCATCATGTTGCTATTTTATATCAATACGGTAAGAATTATATAAACAGTACATATGGTATTAAATCCCCATTTTTTAGAATACGTGAGCAATAATAAAATACAAAAAGATTTTAATCTTTAAATTCATATTTTTATATGAAAGCGTAGTTGGCGTTATAAGTATTGTGTAAAACATGAGAAAAAATATGAAGCGTTATGTTAAAACATTATATAAAAAAAGAAAGGTTTTGTAGTAAAATTTACCTTGTGTTCGGGTACAGGAGATACATTCGTATTAATAACGTACGATACAGAAGTTTGGCTGTTATTATCCTCTGTTGGGAAATTGAACGAGAGCTCGTGTGTGTTGTCCAATGCTTTATCACCGAGTTTAAAAGCATTCATGATTAAGAGTAGTTTTGCAATTGAATCTTTCTGAGAATCTATGAAAGTGCGGATCGCCAATTCGAGTTAAAACTGACGTGACCGATCATTGAAAACAAGAGCACGGCGCCATGGTCACCGTTAGTTATAAGTTGTTTAGTCGATAGAATCGACCATCTTCGCACTCTTAAAGGCGATTTGACCATGATACGTTGTATTGTGTAACATATCATTTTTCAACTTGTCAGATATTTTTAATTAATTTAAGAAATTTATATTTTACTATGATGTAAGAATATTAGGTGTAACATTCCTTTAGATGCGCAGTCATTCAAACTCTTCTGACCAATCAGAAATTGATCCTAAATCTTCAAAACTAATAATAAAGCATCCATTAGAAATTCAATTGCTATTATACGAAATTATTTGCACTGTTAGAAATGTAACTACGAGCTTTCTTTACATGCAAGCTCGTGATTATGAACGAAATTAAAACGTAATGAATGATTTAACTGAAAATTAAGTTACAGAGAGAGTAGTTACTTAAATGTAATGAACATGTACACAAATATATACTTTTCAGTTAATACATCAATTTACTATAATGTCATGAAATTAAGTTCAAATTGTATAACTTAAAAATATTATATATTAAATTTAATGAAATTTTTATAAAATGGTTGGATATAACAGAGCAATAGGAGTCAAGGTAATTCTTGTGCAAACCAATACGGTTAACAAAACAATTTTAATAATAATTAATCCGCTTATATGTTTCGGCTTACTTTTGAACCATCCTCAGAGACAATATGATGTTGTAATTACAAAAAATTTTTTTACAAACTAATTCATTTCAGTGAGCCACAAAATTATTAAAAGGTAAATTTTTTGGGAGCAAAAACGATTTATTGTGAAATAATAGAAGGTAGCTCACTAAAACAAAAATTCACCATATCACAAATATTTAAATTCTATCGGTTTAGTCAAAAACCAGTCTTTGATCATTTAGCGAATCAGTGTCAATTATGTTGAAATTAATGAATAACTTTTAATACTCCTAAAACGTTAATCGCAAAGAAAAAGAAAAAAGAAGGAAAAAAAATTCTGATATTAATTATAGTCCAGACGGACATCAAAACCAAAACTGAATCTTTAATAATTTAATCTTAATGTAACAAAGAATATACACTGATTGATTAGCTGGCAATAACAACACTGAAATTTTTAAGTGTATATCATTGTTAGAAATGTAACTATGCACGAACTTTCTTTATATATGTAAATGAACGAAATTAAAAGTAATGAATAATTTAACTGAAAATTAAGTTACAATAGTTACTAATGAACGTGTAATGAACATGTATATTAAATTTCATAAATTTTTATTAAAAATACATTAAATTTCATGTATATTACATGTACATAATATGGTACATGTACACAAATATATATTATACTTTTTAGTTATAAATACATTAAATTTAATATAATGTCATGAAATTAAATTCAAATTGTATAACTTAAAAGTATATTGAATTTTATGAAATTTTTTACAGTGAATTCTATATACAATGAATTTTACATTTATTATATATTCCAATACATTGTTTTTAAATTGAAATGTTTTATTTAATAATTGTATTAATTTTTAATGTACACTGGTGAGTGAAATTTATATTCTAGATAATTGAAGAATCTGTTAATATACATGTTAATGAAATTTAAGTTTGTGGTAACTTAAAAATTAAGCGTTTTAAATTTGAGTTACTACTATAACTGCAAACATTAATTAGTTTTCAGTTACATAATCATTCACTTTTAATTTCGTGTATAACCAAGCTTTTTTTACATGTTGTTCAAAATTCATTAAAAAATTTCTAACTATATATATTGTCAATACTGAAAATATAAATTATAAGAAATTTCGTTATGAATTTTAAGTAATATGTAAAGGAAGCCTGTGGTTATAAAGTAACTGAAAAATGATGAATGGTTTAATTTTTTCTAACATAAGTTATATAGGGTGGGCCATCTATTGGTACGTTTTTATATAGTTTATATTGCGTATATTATAGATTTTCTGTATGGGCAGTGTATATTGCCCTAACGATGTGCGATTTTTTAAATTATGCATCGCGATTGCGATCTTTCTTAACCATCACAGTGGACATTATATGTATATTGCATCGCGATTTTCATATGTGTGTATTATGTATTTATTCGACTGCCTATTTATTGTATTAAAGAGTTTTGGTAAGTTCAGAGCAATGATAGCTCTGAATAATAAAAAATATTAATATTAATTCTTAAGCCGGTATTCATAGTCAGTTCTTAAAACCGTCTTAAACTCAGTCTTAAGATGTCACAAACCAATCAGAGGGCCGCATTAATGTCTTAAGACATTACTTAAGACGGTCTTGAAATAAGAATCGACTATGAATACCGACCTTAGAATGCAGCAAATATGAAAGTAATTTTTTTTAATGATAGTATTGAGAAATCTCTAATAAAATTTAGAATACGTATTCAAAAAAAGAATCCTTTATAAAATAAAAAATTGTATCAGTTTTTTATTGCGCGTTAGTTGAATTGTTTATATGATTTAAAAGAATTAAAGAACAAGTACAGAATATTAATCGCAAATGTGATTAAAAAGCGTGATTTTGCAATTAAACCAGTTATATATCGCACTGTAATTCAAGAATAGAAAATGGCGATGTTTGAGATATATCGAAAAATCGCACCTAATTGGAACACAGCCTCGATTTGCTTGTGGCTGCGAATAGAACTCCTGAAGATTGAACTCGGAATCTTCGAACTTTTTGATGAATTGCGTAAACTACGATGGCGCAGTGCAATCTACCATCAGGCCGGTCGTCCTCTCGCGCTTTTCTCACAATGTGAAAACTGCGTCACATCTTAAATGCAGCTTGAAGAAAACACTGTGCAGACTGGCATGATCGATCGCACGCGGCGGTATGCAAGCACAATGTTAGCGGTTACGGGGTTGTCTCGTCTACGATATCTCTTCGTCAGCGATCT
>NW_017306081.1:876165-884682 GCF_001594115.1 Trachymyrmex septentrionalis | reverse complement strand
TATATATATATATATATATATATAAGCGCCGCTTGTTTTCCTCTCGATTTCAGATTTCGCACTCGCCCCTCGATGACATGATAGAATTAGAGATGTTATATTGCGGATGATATAGCGATCAATTAGATTTTAAATCAGTGCTAATCAGTCCTAAATGTTAATTGGTCCTTAATACTTTTTTTTTTAAGTTGTACATTATGATATGTAAAATATCAAAATAAAAAGTCGAAAAAATATAATCAAATCATTGAACATTATATTAATGTCAGAGCATTTAGGGCCGAAATACGCGGACGCCATTTTTTTGCTACTGCTCATCTTTGGGAATACGATACCTTGTTTAATTACAACATGCCTCCCCGTTGTCTTCGTGGACGTCGACGTCGACTTTTTGTCGCGCGGTTGGCGATTATGTTCGCGAATGATACTATCAACATAATCCAGCGGGAAAGACGCGTGGTGGCGATTCGCAAATGCCATGCACTCTCGGGATAGTCTTCGAGGATCATGATAGCGGGAAATCGCGAATCGCGACGCGTCGCACATATGGTGCGAGTCCTTCTTCGCCTCGTGCATAGCCTCCTTTTTTATTTTCCCCTTCTTGAGGCACGATGCACGGTCGTCTACTTTGCCAGACGCGTCTTTCTGCGCAGTAGCTGCGATTCCATGCGCTCCTACTGTCGTGATAATACAGAAAATTTGGTTTGCACACACTGAGAGAAAAGTATTTGCAACTGTAATTGCATGATAAAATAATAATTAGATGCTCCATGGTTTTACAGTTATTACTGTGCTATAATATTAGTAATGATAATTATATTTATAGGTTTTTATATTAAAAAAAAATATATAATTGGCTCCGGTTATAATTTACAGTCGTTTTTGGTTCCAACTATATGTATATGTACACTGCCGTCGAAAAGTTTCCGGACATAGAACTTAAAATTACATATTCCGGTTATCGTAACTCGGTAAAAAATCATCGCAGACAAAAAAATAAAAAAGCATTTTAAAGCTTGAAACTTATACTTTAGCATGCTTTTGACCGCTTTTCAAAAAAATTTTGTCTTTACAGTTCTGTATTGTAATAAATAACACGTTGTTGTATTTCTTAAAATTACGTACATTTAATAATGTACAATTTAATAAAACGTTTTTTTTTTTTAAAAGTTCAATATTTTTAAAAAACAGTACAAAGATTTACCTCCAAAGTGCTTTTATAAAAATATACCTTATGATTTTTCTTAACTGAATTATATAAGCAATATTGAAGCTAAACCTGCATTGTTAAATAACCAATGGTGAAATTTGGTAAAAAATCATCACAAAAAATTTTATCTTCTCAATTCTGCTTTCAGAATTCAATTTAAAAACGGTCAGAAGCTTGTTAAAATACAAATTTTGAGCTTCAAAATACTTTTACGATGGTATTTCATCGAATTTTAATGTTGGTTGTGAGTTATGCAGGTTTAGCTTCAATGACGCGTAATTCAATCAAGAAAAATCATAAGAAAATTTAAAAAAAAGCATTTTAGAAAGAAATTTTTGTACTATTTTTCAAAAATATTGAACTTTTTGAAAAAAAAAACGTTTTATCAAACTGCGCAATGTTAAATGTACGTAATTTTAAGAAATACAACAACGTGATATTTATTAAGATATACTGTAAAAACAAAATTTTTTTGAAAGCAATTAAAAGCATGCTAAAGTATAAGTTTTAAGCTTTAAAATACTTTCTTATTTTTTTGTCGGCGATGATTTTTTTATCGATTTACGATGACTTGAATATTATGCAATTTTAAGTTCCATGTCCGGAAACTTTTCGACGACAGTGTATATATTTCTTTTCAATATATAAAAACTATAAAGATAATCATACCAATATTATAGCAGTAATTATAAAAAAATAGAGTTCTTAATCATAATTATTTTATCATGCAATTATATAATTTTTTATACTACTAAGCTGTATTTTTGTAATTATGAAAAAAGAGCTCTTAATTGTAATTATTTTAAGATGCATTTATAATTACAAATACCAAACACTTTTCTCTCAATGCAGCATTCTGCTCCATTTTCTCTTGTGATCGTACTTCGCGAAAGAGCATCGCAGACGATGTTTCGCAGAACGATCTCTATGAATTTCTGCAATCTTATGACTATGTACAATGATAAAAAAGTACATGGGAAAAAGGATTCTGCTGAAAGATCTAAAATTTTGCTGGATACAGAACATAATTTTGTTAGTAAAAGTAATTATAATGGTTAAAAAATATAAAAATAGTTATAATGGAAACTAAAAAAATGATGAGCAATGCTTCAAAATAATTATGATATTTCAACAATCAGTTTAAGTTACTAAGAAAATTATTTTCTAATCTGTATCTAGCAAAATTTTCGATTTTTTCAGCAAAATTGTTCTTTTCATGTACAATTCTAATATATAGGAAAGGAGAAAGAAAGTATAAGAATATAAATATCGACTTCGATACTAACTGAGTAGCTGATGTTGATGCAACCGGTTCGATTGCATCGACAGCATAGCAGTCGCGATTAATTAATTCTTTTAGGACTGGATTGTAGCAATATTATACTTGACTATATAATCATTTTTAGATTATAATCTTATTTATAGCATGTATATCAGATTTTGAAAGAAATATGGTCTTTAAATCTAGGTCGCGCGCATAATTGCTTTGGTCCCAGTTATATGCTTTCTCGATGTTTCTCGAGCGATCCTGCAATCACGATCGGTACAATAACGCGCCTCTTACGTCACGGTGGCACGCACTTTTTCGCGGGTCGACTCGATGGTGAACGGTCCGGTTTCACTTGCAAGGCTTTCGCACATTATTGCGTCAAGATAGACGCATATATTTCAGACCGTTAGATAGGCAAGCTAAAAAATTCTAGTCCTTGCTCCAATTATAAAGGTTTAAGGCCATATAATAATAGTCACTCGAGAATTCCAAAGCGCTATTTCTGCCTAAAGAAAGTTTCTATCGCAAGTTCAGCCGTTGTGCCGTTGGTAATATCACGTAAGCAGAATAATTCTAATCGCTGATACGGAAACGCGAGAAGCTTACACGGAAGTTACACGTGTACTTGACATCGCGTAATACGATCTCGTCCGTTTCAACGATTGCTACGCGAGTGACGTTTTGCATATCAATATTTTCCAACGTTAATATTATTTAATTGATTGAACAGAAAATCACTAAATGTACTTCGTAGACACATATCTGCCAGTCTCAATCGCAATGTTACATCCTTGATTATTTTTATAATACATTTTTTTTACACCACATATAGCGATTTTTTTTTCAAAGAGTATAATGGAACGAATGATTAACGATCAGGAAATTATATATCGATAATTGCTTCTATAGTTTAATTATTTAATTATTACGCCAAACCATTCTGTTCTTTTGATATTTAAAAGCGCGATACGTACATACAAAATTAGGCAATTGATCTTTGATCTTGTCGATTTTGCTTTACCTTTCCAACTTGCATTGTCTAAAAATACATTCCGCAATGTAATCGAATCGTAATGCGATCGAAGATCGTGGAGACAGATGTGAATTTTTGGCATCGAGCGAGCATTTTACTTCTCGCGAGAGGAGCCTTGTGACCGTGACCTCGAGGATTCTCCACCGTGGCGAGTACGGTCACGGATGTATGAATATGTACGGGGTGTACTGAAAGCTCCGAGCTTGCAAGAGTGATAATATAGTCTGAGATTAAATTTGACGAATAAAAGCGAAGAAAGTCTTATTCGATCAAATTATTTATGTTATTTTATATATAATATATTAGTCGATAGTTTACTTATTATTATTGATTAATTTGATTTTGATTAAGAATAGACAAGATTGAGCTTAAAGAACTTGATGTTCTCGTATTGAAAAATCTTCTTATATCATTTCTTTTCTCATATTTATTTTTATAAGCTTTACGCAGTAAGAACTATTACAAACTAATCCTTCTTCATGAAATTAAAACTAAATGAATACATTTAAAAAGTATTTATTTTCTTAAGTATTAGTCTGAAAAACATATCACAAATATCGGTTTTTGGAAGTATCTAATTTAAAATTGAATAAAAATTTAGTAATAAAGGAAAATATAAAAAATATACCATGACTTATTGATGGAACCTAAATTAATCATTGGAAATTGTTGGTGGAATTTTATAGAAACAGAAAATTAAAGTTATTTGTCCACCAGGTCTATTTAAGTTCTTTTAAGCTTTATAATATCTCTAATGTATCTTTAAAATAAAATTAATTGCACATTTATTTATATGCTGAAAGGTGAAATCACATAATGTACAGAGTGTTCCATTTCAAATATCCTAAGCAAATATCTCGAAAAATAAGGAAGATGTGGAAAAATGTTTTAGATGAAGTTGTATGACTGTGTGGAAGGATGACAAATAATAATACAGTAATAAAATCAATTTTAGAAAAATTTTTTTATGGTTATTACCATTTTTAAAAATAGAATTATATGACTTTTTTTACATAATATAATTTTTTTTTATTAGAGAGAGAGAGAGAGATAATCTGCATATAAAAGAATTAAAATAGATAAAAAAGTAAAAAAGTTTTCAAGGTATTTTTTTATGTTCCTTATTTTCGCATTTTGACACGAAATGTAAAATATTTAAAAAATTATTTATTTAATGGTTAATTATATTTTTATGCAAAAAAAATAAATTATTTGATGTAAAAACCATATTATTGCTTTTTAAAAGAATTGTACAGTTAACATATATGTATAATACAACTACATATCTTTTTTTTTTAAACAACTATGTATTTTATATACCAATTGATTCATTGCATTGTTCTGTCCATAAAAGTGTTAATGTATAATTATTAAAACATGGAAATAGTTTACGAGAGATATTTTATATTTCATATCAAAATGTGAAAGAATAAAGTATGAAATATCTCGTAAACTTTTAATTTCCAAATAATTTTATAATACTTTAATACTTTTATATAAAAAATAATTAAAGGAATCATTATGTAGAAAAATCATATAAATTGATTAAAAGAAGTTAACAATTTTATTGTTCTTTTTTAAATCATACATTTTTGTCCAAATTTTTTCATATTTTTTTCATATTTTTCAAGATATTTGCCTATGACAAAATATAACATTCTGTACACATAACATGACACATAAAATTACACGTATTCTCTACATTTATTACTCACCTTTTAACACATAAGTATACAAATGATTTTATTTTAAAGATACATTACAGATATGAAATTAAAAAACATTTCAAGTGACTATTTTAGCAATCATTAATAATAAACTCCAATTTTCATAATTTTCTTTGGTGGGCCTAGTGAATAAATAATTATACCGATAATTATGACAGTGATCTACTAATGTAAGTAAAAAATTGAAACATAATGAATTAATCTCATAGGTGCTAAAGGATTTGCGGATTATCACTGTGTCATGATCTATTGCTAATGGAAACGTTTCGCCACCATTCACTTTATCGGGACGAGGAATGCACTGATATTGAGCTGTTCCTCCTTTGAAGGATGTCCATTTTTTAATTTATCCCGTATTTTGTGTAATTACATTATAATTCTACAAAATATAGGAGTAAATTTATTCTTTTACTTTGAATACTTTCATAATTATCAGCATAATTGTTACTTTCTGATTCTATAAAATTCTACAGTTTTCAATGATTAATTTAGGTTCTGTTAATAGGCCAAAAATAGCCTATTTTTCATCCTTCTTTGCACGTCTCTGACACTCATGACACCCCTTATATCGAAACGAGTGTTCCTTGTGACGTCCGATCTCCGGGATTGCTATTCGCAATGTATTACGTAATTGACAGCGATCCTGGATGTGGGAACTTCTCTTTACTGCTTTTTGAAAAGCAAAGTAGCCGTGGGTGGCCATCTCCCTCTTTTTGCGAATGCAGGATCACATGTCAAGTGGTAGAGGAGGCGGAATCGTATTTGAATACGTTTTGAATCAATGATCGGCCGTGAATGTCTAGACATCATGCATGAAATTCGTCGATTTAAAGATCGCTGAAGCGGGAAGACTATGATCGAAGTATTATAAAGTATAATCGCTCATATCAGCTGATTACTACCTGACTGTTAATATAATTGATACTCAATATTTCAAATTAATTTGTATTTAACTGGATTTTTAATTATCACTAATAACGAGTATTTATCATCTTATACTTTATAGTAAGATAATATCTTTATCGCAAACTAACAGTCGTTACAAATGTTACAAAAAGATAAAAGCTTCATTTCTTAATCTATTTTTTTATAGAATATTTTTCATAAGTATCTCTAGTTGCATTTCTACATATACTTTCTACATGTATTTAAAAAATTAAATTATTATTACAAATATATTACAGCCAAAATATTTTTTAATGAAAACTGATCCTTTTTTATTGTTATAAGAATTATTAATTATAACATTAGACATAAAATTTTTATTTAATGATAGATTATATTTAGATTAATTCTAGAGTAAGTTCTTAAATAGTTAATATTTAATAAAGTTTTCGTATTTTTATATTATATTATCTGAAGTACGCTCATAAATGCGATTATATATGATTGATTTAATATGTAATACATATGTATGTTTTTTAATGATAAATTTCAACAAAATATATTGCATACTTTTTAAAATTACAATTATACATACAGGGTACAAAAATTTAGATTGCTTTCTGATATTAATTGTCTGTATTGAAAACCTGTAGTATAATACGGTACGCGCACTATAGTTTTTCAGCACTGTCAGCGAATATTGGAACGCAGCCTTAGAATATTCTATTTTCTTATCGAACATATAACCTTCTCTCAGTCTGCGATATATAACCTAAGACAATCTAATCCGTTACGAAATGATTTATAAATCGTTACTCTTTAATTTCATGGTCTTCGAAAAACGACAAAGACAAAATAAAGAACATTACCAAGTACAATTGAATAGGATAGTCTAAGGCAATGCGTTTGATTCGTTGAACTTCACCTACGGGCCAAGGAAATTCTTTACAAAAGATTCGTTTAATACAAAGATTGAGATATTGACGAAATAGTTATCTGAAATTTCTAAAAATTTTTGATGTAATCTTTCTTCCTCTCTCTCTCTCTCTCTCTCTCTCTCTCTTTCTCTCAAAATAAAATTTGGACTGATATTTATATTTAGTTTTATTTAAAATAACTATTTAACTCATCTTAAATAATCTTCAATTTCAAAATTATCAAATATTTGAAGATCATTTTAAAATGTTAATACTGCTCTGCGATTGGTTCGTAACATCTTAAGACAGTCTTAAATATAAGAATCAACTATGAATACTGCCCTAAAAATAAATATTATTCTCTTATTTCAAAAGTGATACAAAGAATGTGATTTTCGAGTTATTATTATCATGAGTTAAGTAATTATCAATTATCAAAAGTAAAATAAAAATCAAGAAGTGTTTAAGGGGACCTAAAGTCGTCCGTATTATTGACTAAATCATATAATTTTTGTATAACAATTATTTTTTTTCTCTTACTGATTTGAAAATCCTTTTGCAGGATTAAAGTATACGCATTAATGTGAGGTGAAGTCTATGCTGAGAATTACAAAAAATTTCGAAATTGAGACCTTCTTATTTACCATTTCTTAGTCCAGTGTGGCGCTCCACAGCTGTCACGTGATATTTCCCTGATAGCAAAATGTTAACAATTTGAGGCCAAATTGACAGCATACTTGATCAGATTTTGACTACAAAATTATAGACATCTGTGTCCGTATTTGTCTATGGATTTGTTGACAAATTGTACACAGAGTTTGTATTATCTGACATTATCAGCAAATTACTGTCAGAAATATGATAAAGCCTGCTAGACACATGCTATGTCAGCAGATTGATTGCTGGCAGAAACCGAACAGAATGTGTTCGAATTACGTTCTGCTGTCACTCTGCTTTCAATCTACCATGTGCAGGACTTTGTTCGGTTTCTGGTATCAATCTACTGACATAGCATGTGTCTAGCAGGCTTTATCATATTTCTGACAGTAATTTGCTGATAATGTCAGATAATACAAACTCTGTGTACAATTTGTTGTTTTTCTATAATCAAAAATTGGTAGCAGTCTTTGATCAAAATCTGTCTCCGCAGGTTTTGCTTTCAGGATTTGCTTCGTATAAAAGTGCAATTTATACTTACGAAATAGTAGTCTACAGACTAGTAGTTTGCATGAAGAAACAGTGTGAAATTCTTAAAATTGGACTTAGATATTTAATTAAAACTAATTGTTATACGAAAATTTATGTGTGGCGTGAGATAATTGTAGTGACACGTAAATCGTCTGTGTGTAAGTGCTATTTTCAATATAACTAATCATCTTTAGAATTAAAAAAGTAAAAAAATTGTCAAAAATCAATAATGATTGATTAATCAAATATATTATAGTATCGATAAAAAGTATATTTTCTTAACATGA
>NW_017306081.1:865358-876065 GCF_001594115.1 Trachymyrmex septentrionalis | reverse complement strand
TTGATTAATCAAATATAAATAGTATCGATAAAAAGTATATTTTCTTAACATGAATAATATATATGATTAAATATATACGATTTAATATATATTTATTTTTTCTCTCTTACTGATTTGAAAATCTTTTTCCAAGGTTAAAGTGTACGTATTAATACGTATCTGTGAAGTATAGAGTCTATGCTCAGAACGACAAAATATTTCGAAATTGAGATCTATTAAAATTATTTTTATTTTACATTCTTTCAAAAAACCTTTTTTTGAGTTAAAACAATTTTGACGATTTTTTAAATCTTTTTAAAACTCTTTTTAATTTAAAACTTTAAAGTACGAAGCGCCTACCGGTCCGAGTGTTAAGATGTTGAACTACTATATAATATACACTCATTTAAAATGAATTAATTTTCAGAAATAATAATTGCGCGCCGATAAATTATCGGACATTCACACAATCTATCTGAAAAAGTCTGAGTTCAATTCTCGGTCGAGGTAATATTTTTTGTAATAAATTATTTACAGATTTTAATAATCGTTTATCAGCATTTATTAAGATGTTTTCAAGATACCTATAAGTATCAAATTATTAAATCATCGTAGTAATCACAAATTAAATTGCCTAGCAATATTTCTGTCGATGTTGCGTTTCAAAATCGAATATTCCATTTGGCGAGCAGTTTGGTTGGATTTGATACGTATAGTAATAAATTCACGCTGAATTACTTAAGCTTCAAAAATCCAGCTTCAACCATTATAGGCTTTGTTTTCTATTGGTTTTCTATTCACATGTATGGTTTAATAAGATTCTTATTTAATAATTTTCTGTTAAGTTGAAAAATAGGTTTTCCTCTTTTCGAGGAAGTATTAATTTTTTGAGTGTTACTTTAAAAATATATATATAAGGGAATGATATGTCCTAAAATATATAACAGCAATCCACTATATATATAAAAATGTAAATAAATAAATCAGTAATCCACAAAATAAAAAATAATATAATATACATACTGAAAATAGTAATATAACGATCTAATTGTAAGTAATATGCTACTTAATATGAGGCAATTGAAAGAAACACATCAATTTCTTGTCATTATTAAAAATTTGCTAAGAAATACGACTTATTAATAAAATACATTTAACAAAACTATAAAGCCAAATTAAATCCAGGGCTAATGAAAATACGGCGCGGTTATAAGAGCAGAAATTATGATGTTACAGTTTATTTTTTTATAACATTATAAAAATGGAGACATCTACTTTATTCCAAATTTCATACTGATTGAAGATTGAAGATTGTTTTGATTCATTTTGATGTCTTCTTCAGCCATATATCTCGATACAAAGAATTATGTAATTAAGTTCCTCAGTCAATTGAGATTAAGTCACTCACAGGTTAACAAAACTGATGTGGTAGATATATCTAATCCAATAATTTATATAATAAATAACAAAACAAGAATTCTAAAATTAACTGCAGAACGATTTATCTCAATAAATCAAGAACCATGTCAATTCAAATTTTGTACAATTATTCAAATAATTCAAAAATAATTTTTTATCGGATTTATAAGTATGGCACACATGTTACTCTCTCAATGCCTAACGTATGTCTGTATCGAATGTAAATTGTCTATATCGAAACGCTGTGATTCAAATGTATTCGTTAGTTCCGATAGACAATTTACATTCGGTACAGACATACGTTAGACATTGAGAGAGTAACATGTGTGCCATATGTGTAAATCTGTTAAGAAATTATTTTTGAATTATTTGCGTAATTGTAGAAAATTTGAATTTATCCAAAGCTTCTTGACGAGATTTTTGGTTTATTAAAGTCAGCCGCGCTCTTGCAGTTATTAATTTTAGAAATCCTTGCTTTGTTATTTATTATACATATAATTTGTTGGAGTAGGATTAGATATATCTACAACTTCAGTTCTGTCAACCTGTGAGTGGAGTAACTTAATTATGTAATTCTCTCTGTATTAACATTGCTGAAGAAGACTCCAAAGTGAGTTAAAAATTTTAATCTTCAATCTACATCAAGTTTGGGATGAAAAAGGTACCTTTGTTTTTATAATGTTATAAACAAATAAGTGGAAACAATTATACTTGCGCTCTTACAATCGTGCCGTACTCTCGTTAGAGCTGAATTCTTTAATTTTTCGTATTTTGAGAATAGAGAGTCTTTATAATTATTACAATGTTATTTCAAAACGATACATTCAAACATCATTTTAAACATTCTATGCTTCTCTCGTTCAAAGAGTTCGTAGTACAATGATGCAGAATTGTCGACATTCAATGCGTGGCGGAAAAACGTGTTTGTACTGCAAGAAAAGCGTCTATTATCCTGTGCTCGAAACAAGGCCGCTATTTCATTTGTGCGTTTTTGTCGTAGGACAAATTTTTCAAGTCTGTCGATTGGCTATAGTATACCGAGATCTCCACTCCCCGAGAACCTCTCTGTTCTGCATACATTAATCGTACGACAAAAACGCACAAATTATATAGCACGCTCCAAGAGAGGCCAGTATCAACGAAGAAGAAACCGAGGCGAGAAACGATGACTAGACGTCATCGTCGAACGAACTTTAAATCGCTCCTACGAGTCGCTTCAATTTAAACAGATTTTTTTACAGATACTATGAAGCTATATAAATCTTTTCAAATTATTAATTCGAAATTTAAATTACAAAAGTCAATTACTTGAAAATCTGTGTATATGATTAAGATGAATAAAAATTTGAACTCTTTCCTCTTATACATATTTCGTAAAAATATTTCTATCTTCTTAATAATTCCAATGAAAATCGAATTTTCTTCAATTCCAGTTTTTCTTAAAAGAACTTTTTGAGAGAGTGCGTTTCTTATTTCTCACGTGATCTCTGCTAGAGACGTCTAGGCTTGAATAGAAGCCTTGCCAGCCATCTCGCTGACTATGCTGTTTTTATAACCTTAGGTTGCTGCCGACCTGTCTCTCTAATGTTCACGGTGCAGTGTAACCGTACGTCCGCGACGACGCTCCGTGGAAAATTCATAAATAATTGATAGGTAGAACGCGCGCGAGCGCGTGGCGGCGAGAGCGTAGATGCTCACGGCTTGTCCCTGAGACTGACGGATTCGTTTATTGTTTATATAGCGATTTTCTTCGATTCCTCACGGCGACATAGGCAATCATAATGGTTGCATCGCCATCTCGCGCGCCAACTTTTTTTCTCTCATAAATTTAAATAACATTCTCACTTCCTGCGCCGCCAACCAATGTCGCGACACGCGTCTCTAATGCGGTATGACCTCGTCCTTAGAAAGAGGGAACCTGCATTTGACTGAATTGAATCGGATATTATTGATTGCTACGATTTATTTTCCATGAATGTTTTCTTGGATCTATACTTGTTGCGTCACGTCGCAAGATGGTTAGATTTTGCACGATAAATAGTAGTAGTTTTCAGCGCACGTGCATTGATAAGGAAAAAATTGATATTGAAAAAATTTCTGACATTCCATTTCTGACATTCGTTCAATTTTTTATTTTTCAATCTTCCATTCTGAGCCATTCATTCAATCTTTTGTAAAAAGAAATGAGATCTCTCTTATATATCAAAGATTTTTTTTATTTATTGTCGTTCTTGCAATTAATTTGCATTAATTTTGTGATCGCCGTGAATCTCTTTTTGAAGTTAATAAAAACCACTCTGCGTGCCGTGTTACCGTTATCTCGTTATACAATCAAGTACTTTCCGACAAAGGAATTTCGTCATGGCGCCAGTTCGCGGAAATCTCACGGAAGAAATCATAAATTGTGGGCGCCATGTTTCGCATTTTAACGACCCCTTGACAAAATTCTACAGACAGGCTCGATTTGAAAGTCGATTGGTGAAAAAAACCTGCAAACACGTGAGATTACCTTTACGATATATTCTTTTTTTTCCTCGCCAAGGGATTGATTTCTGATGATTTTCTTATCTATTCATCTATTCTAACGCACTACTTCTCTAGCTTTGTAAATCGAGTTAATATCCAATGTTAAATCGATCGATTGATAAATGACTATTTATAGTGAACAGATAGGGATGCATAGATATTGAAAATAAATAAAGCTCTAGAATAATCATTCAAAAGTTGGAAAGAAAAAGAGCAATAAGAGCCAACGTGGCTATCGTACGTGAATTATTATGTATTTACGATAATTTATACGTGTATGCATTGGAAAACTCGTGTCGCAAGTATTTCAATTCATATTTGAGTCCTCTTCAGTACTTATTAAACAGAAAACAATAAAAACTGTAAAACAATTATAAAGTTAAGATCCATAAACCTTTTTCATTTATGTACTGTTCATAGATATCAAAGGAGCCATGGCAAAACCCAATCCCTCTTGAGTTAAACAACATTATGATATTTTTAACTTTGATTCGTGACAAACTTAATCTGTTTCTATGGTTGAATTGTTTTTAGAATAAATAATGTCTACATTATGCATGCACTTACAATTAGTATAAAATAAACTAAAGAAATTCGTTTAGTCCTTTTGCATACAGAGATGAGTAGCAAAGTCAAATTATAAAGTATAAAGAGTAGATTGAAACTGTATAAGTGCCAACTTATGCAGTTTTAATCTACTGTTGCATATCAGTGTCATAACTTCAGTTCTCTCTCTCCTTCTCTTCTTTCTCTGTCATAATGTAGTATGTGAGACATATTAATTGTTTTGTGTTACTTGTGTTTGAAGGATGCTTTTACTCTTGATTTTTATTATGTAATTAAAAATACTTCGGTCGTTTTTTTTATTTATCACCCTCCTCCCTACATGATTTATTTTTACGTCCAGAATATTTCCTTGCGATGATGGCGGTGACAAACAAATGCTGTATATTTTTCGGTGTAGTTTCTTTGAATGTATTTTGTTTGGCTAAGTTCCCTTGGGGGTGCACTACATTTACATTATAAAAGAACGTGACAATGAAGGAAAAGATTATCTGTTAGAAAATATTATTGTACAAGTAAGAATGGTACACGCCTATATTGTGGGTTGTTATGCTCACATCATGTCACTTATTTGTAGGGAATGGAAGTAACGCGTTTACTTTTATCGCCATAAGTACTGTTATATGTTACCTTTTTTGATAATTGTAATGGTAACGTCATTACATACATTCTTTTGTAACGGTAACGAGTTTTAGAGTTACTATTAAACGATTTTCAACGATTAAACAATCGTATGTAAACACATACATGTATCAAAGTTGTTATTGGTAATTGTTGATAGGGATGGAACTTATATTCTTGTAATCTGTACGTACCACTACTATGTTAAAATTACTGGTTTTTTTTATATCACGAATTTAATATAATTCAAAAATAATTTTGTACTCTAACTAGTGATATAAGTGTTCGTCAAAAGTGTTCCGGGCCAGCTGAATATCTCGAAAGGTATGCATTTCTGAGGAAAATGTTTTATACAAAAATTGTAGGATTTACAAAAATCTATTTAATAATTTTATCAATTTGACCTTGGGTGGCCAATTTCAAGTCAAAGTTATATAGATTTTTTAAATTCGACACCTTATTTTTTATTCGAGAATAGCCAAATTTCAAAACGCTACAATAAAGTTCATTTTCAATAAGTACTTTACGAGTTACAACGCTTGAAAGTTACAGTACCGCCATTATTAGTATTACCCAAGGTGTCCGATCGACGACTACGATCTTTTGCATGTTGTTTAGGATCATGTTCTGGATATCATTCTGGATTTGTTAAGATCAAGGTTATTGGAGATTGTTTGTCTTATTTTCATTTTTACGTAAAAATGAATTTTCAGTGCAAAAATGAAAATAAGAGAAACAATCTCCAATGATCTTGATCTTAACAAATGTTATTCAGTGATCCTGAACAACATTCATGAGGTTTTAGTCGTCGGTTGGACATCTTGGATAACACTAATGGTGGTAGGATAATGGTGATACTGCAACTTATAACTCGAAAAATATGTAATAAAAATGAACTTTATTATAGCGTTTTGAAAAGCTTTTGATATCGGCTATTAGATTCTGGAATTAAAAATAGAATCCAATTTATGTTTAATTTAAAATAATCAATATGACCTTGACCTGACATTGGCGACGCCATCCAAGGTCAAACTGATAAGATCAATAAATAGCTCTTTTTAAGTCCTATAATTTTTGTTTAAAACATTTTTTTAAGAATGCATACTTTCTGAGATATTTAGCCGCCTCGGAACTTTTAGCGGACACTATATAATAGAAGAGATGTGGAAAGAATAAGATATTAGTTAAACGGTTAACTATGTTTCTTTTATTAATGACCAATTCGGAAGTGTTACGGTACACAATGTTTTGGCTACTGTATCGTGTCAACAATCACTTTTTATTATTACATTTTATATTTTAAATCTATATTTATGATATAATTGTTTATATATTCGATTTCCAATATTTGGCCGGTATTTATAATTCATTCTTACTTTAAAATTGTTTTAAAGAATGTCTTAAAGGGATGCTGAACTGAAGTGAATTATCTGCACCAATTGGATACGTATACCCAAGCAACTAGTGTGTTCGATGAATACACCTAATATTCGGATAAATGAATAAAAAATAAATGAAAATACTCATTTGAATACCTTTCTTTTTAATTCGTTAAGAAACGAATAGATATTTTTTCATTCCATTTGAATAATTATTTTTACATGATTACGAATATTTTCATTTTGTATTCACTTTCATTCTGTATTATCTGCACATAGCTTGCAAGCCAAGAAAACAGAAATCTGATCCTTGTTTAATCTATAGATTAAACAAAGACATTTTTATTGAGAATAAATAATATATTTCGAAATTAATTTTCCACAGACCATAATGAACGTCGCGCCCAAGATATCCTATAAAATATTTATATCATTACTATCATATAACTTATATCAAAACATGTATGGCGCTCTATCAATAAATAGATTTATAAATAGATATATTTATAAATAGATAGATTTATAAATCAAAAATGTATATCTTTCTAAAATATTTTTCAAAATTTCTAAGTTTTCTCTATAAAATCTGAATATTACAATGACAAAAATAAATAAAATTCATTTTTTTTACTCAAAGTCATCAAAGTATCGGTTATAGTTAAGAGGTAACAATTGCTTATTGGAGCTTTCTTTTTCAGTTCATATTTTGTTTGAATGAATATGAATACTCGTCAAATATTCATAGTTTTTTGTGAATAAATATTTTTTGAAAACTGAAAATTTTGAATAAATATATGATTACATGTTTTTAATGTAAAAATTTTGATAAATACAGGGTGGGCCATCTATTGGTACGTTTTTAAAAATGCGATCAAATGAGCATACATTGATATTTTTTATTAATTTTTTTTTTGTTGTGAAGCTAAAAGTATCCGCGTCAAGAATGAAAAACGATTTCGTTCATGTGGCTCCCTCTACTGGCCTTACAGTATGCCATTCGGTCACCCCAATTATTAATGACATTTTGGAAAACGTACCAATAGATGGCCCACCCTTTACAATTTGGAGCTCAATTACAAATTTTTGTAAGATTTGAATTAAATAGAAAACAGTTTTTAGTCTTTTGATTGTTATTTTTTTATTGAATCATAAAGTACATAGGATAGGGTTATTTGTGGAATAACACATCGGGCAAATGGCCTCCACGGCTTTGCATGCACATACGCACTCGTTTGTCGAAATTTTCCATGACCATTTTGCATAAATGTGGCTGAATTTCGTTGATGCAGCGTTGAATCTCCTCCTTTAATGCACGGGTGGTTGTGGGCTTGTTGACATAGACCTGTGATTTCAAATAACTCCATAAAAAGAAATCTAATGGTGTTAAATCACACGATCTAGGGGGCCAATTCTGATCACCTAAACGAGAGAGTACACGACCTGGAAACGTCTCATGCAGTAACTGAATTGTTTCACGAGCTGTATGGCATGTGGCACCGTCTTGTTGAAACCACATATTGGCCACATCAATATCATCCAATTTCGGCAGAAAGAACTGTGTTATCATGTAGCGATATCGAGCACCAGTAACAGTCACTGCTTGACCAGCCTCATTTTCAAAAAAGTATGGTCCAATGATGCCTCCAGCCCAAAATCCACACCAAACAGTGACACGTTGTGGATGCATTTGTTTTTCGACAATCACATGTGGGTTCTCCGTACCCCAAAAGCGGCAATTTTGGCGATTAACAAAGCCATCAAGGTGAAAATGTGCTTCATCGCTTAGGATGATTTTGCTCGAAAAATCAGCATCCATTTGTTGAATAATGAACACACGTTGTTCTATCGTGTAACGCTCCATTTTCACTAACCCTAAACTGTCAGCTGTTAAATTGTTTTTTTTTTGGGTTGCCAACACTTTACTGCACAAATAGCGGCAAATTCAAATCTTGCGTTAATTTTGGGACACCCTTTACAAGCAACGATTTGTCGTCCTTGGACGTCCAAAATATGTCTAGAAAAGTTCCGTTTAAATCGCTGTATGTTGGATGTTTAAAATATGTCGCAAGAATACTTAGACATCCTGAACTGAAATTATTTACACAAACATTTTAAAGATGTCCACGATACGATGTCAATACATAATTTTTGGGCGGTATATTGTACGTACAAAAGATATCGACTGGATATCTTTAGGATACTCGGTCCATGTATAACAAACGCGACATCGTTTGGACGACATACGATGTCGAATTGTTGCATGGGTAAGCGTTAACTAACGATAATGTTTGATTAGGTGTAAAAATTCTGTATTTGTGTAAAATGAAACGATGTCGCGACCTACACGAATGAAAAACACTAATGTATTGATGAAATTAAGATTAAAAGCCTAAAAAATTTTAGATTCAATCGCTTTCATGTACAGGTGTATGCAAAATATAAGTGCAGAATGGAAAGGAGAGCAGTAAAGACGTAGCAATAGATTTTTTATTTTGCAGAAAATGGCGCTGCAATATGTTGGATGAGGATAGCTGTATGTATTTAAATAGAATAGAACGATAATATTGACATTGAATTAAAGATACTACACTGAGAGAAAAACGTTTTGTAATTTTATAGTTATTTTGGGACAGCCATAAAAAATATGATTGTCTCAAAATATAACTATAAGATTATAGTCACTTGAATCATTTTTATAGTAATTTCAACTATTTTATGGTTATAATAATTATAGTCATTTTAGGTTGCCAACTATATACATAGTTACTATTATTATTATTATTATTATTATTATTATAGCAGTAATAATTATAATTATAGTAATATATAATTATAGTTACAAATACAAAACATTTTCTCTAAAACCGTTTGCAAGTAATTATATTTCTCTGTGAAACATAATTCATTTTATCGCTACATTCCACTTTCCATTACGAATACTGTTTTTTCGTTTTTGGTAATTAATGTACTGCGTATTATCTGAAGATGGCTCAATCAAAGAGCCGAAACATGTAAGCGTTTATAATTTATGTATTTATTCAAAATTTAGCAATGTATTTACACTCATTAATAATGTTTTTACACTCAGTATTTGTTGTCAAATCGACTCTTATTTGTCCTTTACAATCATTTTATTGTTTTTAAAATTAATAGTCCTTATTGTTTTTATATGATTTGATATCTCTAAAATATCAGAATTGTTTTCTGTAGAAGTTTGATGGAATAAAATTATTTAATTATTAATACTTCTATTATTATTTACAAAATAGAATACAATTAACTTGAAGGGCCTAATGTGTAGGCGAAGTTCTTTGAGTCAAATTTAACACAAGTTTTTGAGTACATTTTTTTAATTTCATTTTAAATTAATGATATATTGAATTACACTCAACTTAACATTATGAATGTAATAACGTATAGTAATAAGTAATAATGAGTGTATAATAAAAAAGGAAGTCAAATTGTTAAAAAAAATAAAGTACTGAAAATATGAAAGATTTATTTACTAAAGAATTGTTAAAGTTAATTGAATAGATAGAAGATTGGATTTCAGGTGAGGTAATGTCTGTATCTGTTGACACATAGAAAATTACTGACACGCACATAAGGAAAATACCTAATTACAGACAAAAATATTGATGATGAATACAATATAGAAATCTTTTGATAAGAGTAAGTATAAATTATTAAAATAAAATTGGAGCATAGTATTTGAAACATTAATTTATAATTGATTTGCCTCTCAAAAAATCCAGGATATCATAAGTCTAATCCTTCATTCGACACGAGGAATACGACGAGAAATCAGGTCACCAAAACAAACCGATCAATTCGGGCTCGATTCGACGTAAATGGATTAGCATATATGAAAAACTTCGTGCGGTTCACTTTTCTGAGTATCCCGTTTGTGGCAGTCGCAAACAGATCGTCGTGACCGTTATTGACGAATTCAAATATCAGTTTCTGTCGAATCGATGAATTGTTAAATTAATTTGGCTGTACAGTTTTATTGAGTGTTTCCTGGTTCTTGAGCTTCCGAAAACAGAAATTTTCTAGCAAAGGAACTTAAATATGATTTTGTTTTCTAAGGGTCTTCGGAGTTGCTGAATTCGATTTTAAACTTAGAATTGAAAAAATTCAAATTAAAAAAACTTTATTCGATTTTAGAAAATTTTTTGATATTGATGAATTTGAATGTAATTTGAAAATTTTAAATTTT
>NW_017306081.1:853867-865258 GCF_001594115.1 Trachymyrmex septentrionalis | reverse complement strand
GAAACAGATATATATATATATATATATATATATATATATATATATATATACATATATATATATACTTTACAATTAAAAATTCCCTAAATTTCCGTGTTTTATGATAATCATACTTTTTATTTTATTCTATCTACAATTTTAGGTCTACTACTTTGAATTTTTTTATTTCAGAATTGAATAAAACATTATTAAATTACCTTTTAAACCAAGTTTCGTGAAAATTGGACGAATAGTTTACAAAATAAAAGAGGGTGTGTCCAAACATGTACATTTATAAAGGGTTGATATATATGAATATATTTTGCTAATGTATACGCTATTAATTTCCTTTATTATGGAGTAGATAATAAAGACAACTCGTTAAAACGACTTAAAAGGATATCTGGCTTTTAAAGGGAGAAACAGAATCCATATTGCTTATCCGTAGTGCTCTATATAGGTCCGAGCGGCGTCACTTAAAGCGAAAGGAAAGTACCGTTATTCTTAAGGCCTCGAGATCCTTATCAGCAGCTTCTTCTGCATTGGTAATTTTCGTTTATGTCGAATTCAGTAAGCAAAGGAAACCTGTGGCTTCTGGAAAACAAGAACACGTGTCAACTTTCGCGTGTCACCTTTCCAGTCTTTGGCATCTGACATCGCGAAGTTTTTTTTCGCAAATCATCAAAGATTCTGGATGACGAGAGAGGAAGGGAGGAGGGGAGGAGAGAGAGAAAGAGAGAGAGAGAGAGAGAGAGAGAGAGAGAGCTTTATTTATAACGCGTTCTAGGATATCTTCTCAAGCGCCTAGCACATAACAGTAACAACATGTATAATTTTAATGATTATGTTACACATCTATTCATTATAGAAAATAAAGATAAAAATAAAAAATGGAAAGTAAGAATAGAAACCACAAACAAGAGAAAAATAAAAAGAAATAAAATAAATATAAGATTAATAGGATTAACATTGACATAAAAACAAAAATAAGTAGAATTTAATTAAATCAAACTAAGTTTAACAAATTAGACCCGAAATTAGGAGTCCATATCTAACGAGAAGCGCTAAAGTTTGCGCTTAAAAATATTTAGGCTTACAGCGCTACGGATACTCGGTGGTAGCCCATTCCACACTTCCGCCGCAACAAAATGATTTTTTTGTACGTTTTTTCGATAAATACGTACGTTTAATAAATCATTACGACCCTAGTATTTATAAATCTTTCATATCTGAAATGAAAATTGCTGCGAATAGAACTCAAGCTTCTTGTCTCGTAACGTATAGTAGGTAAGGCACATCACAAAATATCTATGTCTAACACCTATTTTAAGCCAAACAAGCCCCTTAAAATACGGAATAATATGCTCGTCCCATCCTAAATATAAAACGCACGCAGGTGTTTAGTGCGCGCTGAACACGCAAATTCAATTTACTCGTGATATCCGTCTGAATAACACAGCAATAATCCACTAGAGGAAGATCAACGCTGAAACTAGTCTCGCACGTAGTTGTATCGGCAATAGTTGTCTACAGATCTTCAATCGGTTCATACAGAGAACAGCTGACCTTGGAGACAGTCTTAGAAACCTGTCTATTCCATGAGATATTATTTGATAGTGTGATTTCCACATATTCGACACTGTTTGCAAAGGATATTGCATCATCGCTATCAAAAATCCGAGGCAGTGCTGCATAATCTAAGTTATTTACGAATCTTGATGTGTCCATAACCATGGCCGTCGTTTTAGGATTTAAAAAGAGCCCGTTATCAGATGCTCACTGTATACCACTCTCCGAATATCTTCGTTCATCTTAGTTATAGCGTCGTAAAGAAATCGTGGCGTGAAGATAAATCAAAAGATCGTCCGCGCGCACACGCACGCACGCATACACAAAAGTTATATTTACAATACTGTAGTGTGCTGTTAAAATTCAATGGATACAAGGTGAACAGCAAAGGTCCTAAAATCAACCCCTGCGGTACTCCTCTTGTCATAGCCTCGTCCGGCAATAACACTCTAGTGTCAGGATCACGGACTGTCAGTACAGTGTACTCTGCCCAAGTAAGCGCACATCTAGCGCAACGCTGAACGCAAGAATTCCAGATGTGCATCAGCTTTTTTATTAATTTACTATGATCGACATAGTCAAACACCTTCCTGAAGTCGAAAAATACAGCGACCGTAACCTTTCGTTTATCCGTAGCAAACCTCACATCATCAAGCACCCTTATAAGTGCAGTCTGTGTAGAGAAACCCTTCCTATATGCGCATTAGTACGGAATACTGATCCAAAAGGCCAGCTCTCCCTCAAGATAGTTTTTATCTGCTCAGCCACAATACCTTTCAAGGCCTTAGAGACCGTACAAAGAAGCGAGATTCGGTCTGATTCAATTCTGAAAGATTCTTGACCTTTGGAATCGGGTAAATGACGGCTGATTTTCAAAGAACCTCGCACGAATCTTATAGAAAATGTCTTTCTGCGGATTTGGCTAATTTTTGAATATGTTGTAGTTCTTTTCATTCTGAACAAATATCTCAATGGATACAACTTGATCCTATGAACTGTTCCCGCGCTATATGTCTTGAAAGGTTCAGTAATCATGTAAAATCTGGACTTTTCCTTACAAGGCTTGTATAAATATGTGTGATAACTGATAATATGCAGGGCACCGCGCTCTGATAAGGTTGTACGGTATTTCATCTCTCTCGGCCGCATTAATTTTGATGCTCACGATATTCCAAAGACATCTTGAGAGACTGAAAGAGAGAGAGAGAGAGAGAGAGAGAGAGAGAGAGAGGGCACTATATTTTTAAAATCTTTTAATCCAAATAGCAGAAGTTAAATAATCATTAACTTAATAAAATGAATATGATTGATATTTTCTCAAGTGTCGATATTAATTTGGACCAATTGATTCAATCTGTTAATTAATTTGGACGATTGAGCATTAAAATGCCTGAGGTCCTAACTAAAAAATGATTCTTTAACAAACTAACAATAAAAATTGAATTTTCTCTTTGATGCACCTCTCGATCGCGCTACCGTTTTTCTTTTCTTTACAAAGTGTGAACATGGCAGATGAAAGAAGATACTGGGATGACTGACTCTCTCTCTCTCTCTCTCTCGTCGCTTGTTAATTTTAGAATGAACGCGTAGTCGACTCGTCGCGGTACCACGTGCACAGCTCAATCACGTGCTTCGGAGTTCCTCGCTTGTACTGAGAGAAAAATGTTTTGTATTTGTAACTATAATTATGATTATTACTGCTATAATAATAATAACAGTAACTATGTATATAGTTACTGTTTTATTACTATAAAAAATATAGTTGTCCCAAAATATAATTATAAAACTATAGTCACTTGAATCATTTTTATAGTAATTTCAACTATTTTATGGTTATAATAATTATAATTATAGTTATTTTACGTTGCCATTTGTTGCTAGAACTATATATACATAGTTACTGTTATTATTATTATAGCAATAATAATCATAATCAGAGTAAGTTAATGTTTTCTTTAAACTAAATTAAGTTAAAGTTAGTGGCTTATAAAATTAATAAAATTAAATTGAAAGTTGAAGGAATAAAGAATTAACTTAATAAAAGTTAAGTTAAGATTAAATTAACTTAAGTTTAAAAAAAGTTAATTTTGAAAAAAATTATTTTTGAGATCAGTATGTCCTAATTTTTCTTAAAATGAGATTACTTTAAATAACCCTTACAAATATAAATTATTACGTAAATTTAATTTTATATTCATATGTAAGTTACTTATGTATAATAAGAGCCACTTTATAAGGTGTTTTTGTTAAAATCTTGCAAGAGAGAAGAGTATATATTTGCATTATTTTTCTTTCTTTAATTTTTATCTAATTTTCTTTAACTTCTGACACGACTGTTCATGCATGTTTACGACTATATCGACTAGATATTTGTTACAAAAAATATAAAAATTTAGAAAATAGAACATTTCTACAATTCTTCGTCTAAGAATCATTTCATATTTATATTGCTGAAATATAACGTTTGTGATATCTAAAATTTGATTCAAATATAAGCGGGAATTGACAAAATCCTAGCGAGTCAATAAAAACTGGCTATAGTATGATGACAGAGATTCTTATTATAGAGTCTCTCATCATAAAATCATTGAACTTTTTCTAAATTAATTCTGTAATGTTTAAGACTTTATAGAAAAAAAATATTAGCATTAAGAAAGATAGAAAAATTTTTAATTTAAAAAAGTTAATAAAGTTAAAAGTAACTAAATTAAGTTAAAAATTAATGCATTTAAAATTAACTAAGTTAAGTTAAAAGTTATTAACTTTTTAACTTTTTTTTATCTTTTAATGTTTTAACTAGTTACTACTCTGATCATAATTATAATAATATGTAATTATAGTTACAAATATTAAACATTTTTCTCTCAGTGCATGTGTCACACGCACGAAGGTGCGCGTGTTTATGACAAATCTACGATTGATTCAAGATTGTACATCAAATAAATGGAATATTGTGAGAATTCATGTTCTTTGTGTGATCAAAATAAATTGAACATGGAAGTAACTGCATTAGACCCAGTTTCACAACTCATAGTTAACTTTTAATCGAGATTTGACTTATTCTTCATTTCTTTCTAATGCTAGAATTGGAAAGAGATGAGAAATAAGTTGAACCTCGATTAAGCGTTAACCGTGAGTTGTGAAATTGAGCTTTAGACTGCCTGCGTTTTAAATCCCCCCCTTCCATTTCTATTTTAATCCGATTTATCCTCTAAATAATCTATTATTCACTGATGTGTGTATACCTTGAATTTTAAGTCAATAGAATTTGCATAAAACCAAAACAGAAGTGATAGATAGGCGGAATGAATATTGAATTTAGATAAAAATAAACCTTAGATATTCATAAAATCACTTTTCACTATAAGGGATTTCATTTGTGCGTTTTTGTCGTACGACAATAACGCATAAATGTGTGCAGGATAGAGAGGTCCTCTCTATCGATAGCCAATCTCTCTATCCTATAGTCAATCAACAGGCTTGAAAAAATTGTCATACGACAATAACGCACAAATAAAATCCCACCCTAAGATAAGGCAAATTTCGAAATAAGAGATTGAAAAAAAACGCGAATTCGTTCGAAATATATATAAGATGACAAAGTCTTTCTACGAGAAACTACTTTGGATGAATTAAAGCAAGGCAAATTGCTGTTCTTGGTTTAATCTTGCCAATCGCTATCCGCGCTCACGAAGTGAAAGAGAAAGTGACACTGGCCACATTTGGCGGCACTTTAAACGTAAGAAAAAAGTTTGAAATGCAACGATATGTATATCACATGCTTCCACCGAGCTACAAAGCCGTAAGCTTTCTAAGGAAACGTATTGCCCATGCGCAATTCTGAAATGAAACAGAAAATGTTGTTATAATAAATGTTTGGAATACTGTCCTTTGCTGGCGATGTCGTTGCAGTACACTTTACGTGAGAGCATCTTGATGAAATCTACGACAAAAAAAACTAACATTCATATTTGTTCGACTAAGTTTCTAATTATTTGTAGTAAGAGATAGAGGATGGCATACAAAATGTCATTTGGTTTATATATAACATATTTATTTTTAATAAAATGCTATAATTACTAAAGCTGAATATTAAATAATTAAATTAATTAGAACACATTTGCAGGAATTTCTGTTAATTATTATCGGATCAACGTTTTGATTTTTAATCAAAATTTATTTAGAATTAACAGGATAACAAAATGTCATACCATTTAATTATTTAATTTTCGTGCTTTATAGTACTCAATTTTATATTATAAAAATCTATAGTATATTTGATTAAAAGTATTTATGTTGTATGCTTACGAAATGTTATTTGATTTATATGCGTAACTTATGTACAATATTTTTAAACTAAAAGTATAGAACTACAGTATGAAATTGATTACTGAGCTTGAAATTATAAATAATTAAATGATATGACATTTCGTACATCATCCTGTAAATTCTAATTCAATTTTTGAGAGTCGAAATATTAATCGGATAATAATTAACAGAAATCCTTGCAAATGTATATATACTCTGAGAATAGTGCATAGTAGAAAAAAATGAGTCAGTAAAGTCGCGTTAGATGTGATATAAATTTTATTAATCTGGGAGCAAAAAAGAGATGAAGACATTTATTATCTTATGCGAATAACGAGATCATCTGCATTCTTTATGAAAATAGAAAATAGAACGAAATTGATGAGCAGATTGGCTAATTGAAATTAATTTACGTTAAAAGTCGAACTCGTAAATGGAACGTGCACTGTTCGTGGAGATCAATTGTCGATAAACGGAGTCACCTAGTAAACTTTCAGCCCGATTACAAGTCACATTCGTGCGTCAGCCACGCGTATCTATGTATGTGCAAATGCGCGAAGTCTGTGTGCGTGCGTTTGACACGGTTCAATCGTCATTGGACACAAGAATATATTCTAAATATTCTAAAAAAGTCATTGAATTGAAGCTGCATAAAAATGTCTTCTGTGGAATCGAGTTAATCTGACTTCAAAAATTTCGAACTCTTGAGAGCGCACTTGAGAATTTGATTTTCCGAAAGAGCGGCTGTGGAAGTGGACGTTTAAGTTGAGAATAAAAGCAAAACTAAGTAATTTTTATTGAATGTTAATTTGCCGATTTATATAATACATCTCGACACATACCATCTTGGTTATAATAAATAGAGGAAACTAGGGATAAAAGTAACCTCGTCAATATTTCTGAAACTATTGTATAATAGATATACGTATGTGGCTGCAAGGCAAAATTCTTTAAACAGATTAGCATTGATTTATTAATTGTTTATCGTATGCAAAAGCAGAAGTTATTTTTTTTTCATAGTTAACAAATTTTATTGCGTACACAAAATATTTAAAATATTTCTTGTACAACAATAGTATAACATATTATTATAACATGTTTTAATAATTATTTGTATGTTATATGATTTGCATATTTAAATTGACTTGCATCTAAACTTGTATTTAAAAAATTTACGGTATAAATTATAAAATATTACTAGGAGACAGTAATGACATTCATGTCTGGAATCAGTTATACCTACAATTGTTCTCGGATTTGTTTAATATTATTTTAGTGTTGTTTTAGTACTATTTGTATTTTTCTTCGTCAGAATGCGTCCTTACTTTCTTCATTTCTATTTTAGTTACTTATTATTAAAAAAAAAGTTATTATTTTTTGTTTTTTATCATTTTCAATAGATTTTATAAATTTTATAGATAGTCGAATTGATAAGACGCTCGCATAGAATAGAGAAGAGAAATTTAGATTCAAACCTCGGCTGAAATAATATTTTTCGTAAGACATTTATAGGTTTTTAAGATACTATTAGCATTATTATTAAACGATCAATTAATTTACATCATTGTGAGATTATTATTTTAATTTATGATTATGTTTTAAGTTTAATAAACCGAATTGATATCCATACAGTCTATAGAAACAGATAATTGTATTCATATACGTATTCACATATGCATATTATTAACAATAAAGATCAAGACTCGCTTCGATAAAAAATGACATTCTTCTCTTATTTGTGTTTGTAGAGTTTATTTTCGCTACTTCACGTACACACATGCATTAACTATATACATATATGTACATATGATAATGTGATAAATCACCTAGAGAGCACAAGGACGTCCATTGTACGTTCATTGGACTTCCGATTCTGGACATTGCAAGTCCAAATTATGTCCGTCGGACGTTTTGTGAACATCCATAGGATGTTTCGAATTATCATAGAACATCCATATAATATGATACGATGAATGTCCATTTTATGTCCATGGACGTGCGGACGTGATTTTGATTTAAAATGGAGGTCCTTGGAATGTCCAGTGCTATCTGAGTAATTGTGATTATGAACAATTTTATTGACTAATAAATAATCGTTATTTTTTAACAATTCTCTTATTTAATAAGATTTATTTTTATCGATCCAAATTCGTACCATATTATTTCTTTATTTATAAATAATGTGAGACAATCATCTCCTTTCACTGTTACAATCGTACTAGGAAGTGGAATGGTTATAACAAAATTTTTTATAGTTTTTAAACAAGCACAACCTTTTTTGTTATATTACAAAATTAAATAAAAAAAAATTTGCAGTTAAATAAATTCTCTGCGTCTAAATGTACGTACTTTTTAACGTTACATATTATTTTAACTGTAAAGCTTTAAAATCAAAATGTTGCTTTTATCTTCAAATCTCTTTTATAAGCACTTTAAGTACCCTCAATTTATTATTTTTTTATTAAAAAGCTTTTTTAATAAAAAGTAAAGAATTAACAAAATATTAAATTATTGTTATATATATATATAAAAGTAAATATTTTTAATAGTCCTTTTTAAATTTATTTTTTGTTAAATATAGAAAATTTATATCAATTTGTTAGAGAAAAAAAAGTGCTTTATATTTTGGCCAAGATTGTACTATTCTGTAAGATTGATAATACTTCTGAAGTTTCTACGGTACTTATTTTCTTTAAGAAAGTTAGTCGTTTACAAAATATTTCTATACTATGTAAAATATTCAAAAATAAATCTAATTTTACAAAAATTTGAAAAATAGATTTCGAAGAAGTAAGCGATTGTGTTTTTTGTACACATTTGAAAGTAAAAAATTGTAGCGATGTGATTGATACTCGTGAAATTTTCTACATCTCGCGTTAAATTCCTCTTCGCTCTATCTAAATTTTTGTACGTCATCAAAATAGTAGAGTGACTTTCTGCGAACGTTTAATGTTGCGAATAAAAAACAGCGAAACTATCCATTATGCAATAGTATGTACGAGTTAATCAGGTTGCACTGCGAAAACTGTATGGATTATTGATGTGAGTATCCCCATGGTTCATCGAAAACGTGTTCGCCAATAAACTAATCCACTCGCACTGCAACAAGTGGCCCCATTTTGGCGATTTCGAGATTTTCCGCGCAATCACAGCTTGAGATTGATAATTTCGCACGCGTTTTCCGCAAGACCGACCGCAAGACTTTCACCCAACGTACCCAGTACGCGGGCGCGTTCTCCAACGTTCTCCAATGACGTGGTCGGCCGGCCGGCCGACTAGCCGGTTGGCCGATCGGTCGGTCGACTCTCGTCGCATCGTACTTCTCGTTATGTGCGAAACCGAGACCCCGAGACCCAGTTTGTCGGGCGACCCGGCGCGCTCTATTAATAGGTGAAATGGTTTCTGCATATCACGGATTCGCTGATAAGGCCGCCGAGTGGCGTAGCTCGATCGAGCATGATCTATGGGTGGAGGTGTTTTGAGGTAAAACATGAGCTGTTACGTCGCAATCAATTCGCACGATTTTCTTTTAAGTAGGGATCCGCGAACGAATATCGCTGATTTCGATTGCGTATATTTACTCTGAGAGAAAAATATTAGGTATTTGTAATTACATAATAATTGCATGATAAAATAATTATGGTTAAAAGCTCCATTTTTATACTTATTAGAGAAAAGTCACCGATACTGACATAGGTTTCCTAAAGTGACACCCCCTTATTTCTCAGAAACTAACTATTGCATTTTATTAATAGTAATAAAATCATGATCTGTTTAATTAATTAAAGAAGCGCAAATTCATAATTCGTGTATTTGTGGCTTATTTCTATAAATGAGCTAAAAACAAATTCTACGAATGCGAAAATAAAATTCTTACTATTTTCTTTTTCAATTGCTTAGTTTAAATAATAATGACTATGTTATTGATAAAATTACATCATTTTAAATGCTTGTAATTTTCTAAATCAGTTTTATTTTTTCTCTTAGTTTTTCATAATACGATTTTAAATTTTTAATTGGGGCGCAGCGTAAACCGACTTCACCTGTCTGTAAAACAGATCGTGAGCTAACTTAATCTTTATAATATTACTTTATAGCTCTATTGGAACTGAAGACAATCATGTATATGTGGAAAAGCGCTTGAAAAACTATCGCGTTACATATTTGCATCTTGCAGAACAGCATAAAGTAAATATGCATATAATTCAATGAAAATGTTTTATAACGAAGAGAAAAGATTCTAGAATATCTTATATATACATTCACTTGTAGGTACTTTGTACCGGTAATTCCTATAAAAGAAAAAGAATAGGATATACGTATCATTACTGCCTACTGTATCATTTTGTCAGATGCTTATTTTTGTTTACTTTATGAAAAAATTAATTATTGCAAAATTGCAAACAGTATTATAAAAATTACTTATATTATCTGATGGAAGATACTTTTTAGTTTATACTTATGTTTTTACAGTTTTTTTACCTTTCGTTTAAAAAATATTGTCTAAAAACAAAGTAATATGTCTGTATCAGTGACTTTCCTCTATTGCTATAATAAATGTTAGTAATAATTATCCCAGATATATGGGACTAAACATTCCAAGAACATCTATTTTAAATCCAATTCATATCCGCGGATTCATAGATATAAAATGGACATTCATGAGACATCCGTTATATAAATGTTCTTTTCAGAGCATTCTATGAATCTGCATTTGATCTTACTTTTATAATATTTTTTTAATTTTTTTATTATATATATATTTAATATTATTTACAATTTCCTAATATACATTTATTGATCTCCTGCTGATACATTATATTTTAATAAAATAAAAGTCCCATTCTGTGAATTTAATGCGATAACGCGGCGCATATTACAATTCGGAAAATCGCATTATTTTTTATGAATAATTTGGGATAATTTGGATATACCAATATCCAGAATTGGACATCTAGTGGATGTACATTGGACTCAGTGCTATCTGGATATATTACAGTTTCATAAACCAAAAAACATATGGTTGCCCTCAATGATTATAATATTATAAATTTCGTAGTTACCGTTTTCAGGAACAATTATATATATTTTTTTTGTACAGGAGATTTTACGAAAAGATTCTGTGTCGAAAGTAATCAGCTAGGATTTTTGAATATACTTAGATATTAAAAAAACAAAAATTGTGTTAAAAAGAGGAAAATCCGCAATTTTTAATGGGTATAAATAGAATTTAATAAGATGTTTGTATATATGTACAATATATTAGGTTCAGGTTATTATATTGATAAAATGTATGTTAATAATCGATCAAGTAAACTAATGATTACGATCGAAGATCGTAGACACTCAAAGACAGTGCCAGATTTAGTAGCAACTATTAAAAAAGATATTAATATTAAAAGCGAAATATTAGAAAAAATTTTTATGAGTTTTCGTAAAAAAAAAAAATTTTGTACAATTTGAAATGGTTGCACTTCAAAAATATTAGAATTATTACGATATTTTCTATCAATAAAATAAACCTCTATATATATA
>NW_017306081.1:845174-853851 GCF_001594115.1 Trachymyrmex septentrionalis | reverse complement strand
ACACACACACACACACACACACACACACACACACACACACACACACACACACACACACAAACATTTTGTTAAATATTATTTCTATTAAAAATTGCAGATTTTACTCTTCTCCATAATTTTTGTCTCTTCAATAATTGAACACATTCGACGACAGTTGTTCAGTTTCCATACCTCATATATAAAATGATAAATATAATGATTATTATTATTAACGTTATAATAATAACAATACAAAAGTCTTAACCATAATTATATACATTTTATCAAGCAATTGTAGTAAAAAGTCAATCAACTCTCTTAGTGCGATAAATTTCAAACAATATTTGTTAATGATACTTGTTGATTAATAACATTTGTAAATGCCTTAAGTTTTCTGCTTAATGTCATACCGATATTACATCAATTAAAAACTTATCACATATGCTATTGTAATTTAATTTATGCCTTATAAAGAGAGAGAATAAAATTTCAAAAAATGTCTACAAATAAATCTCATACTATAAAGATTATTTAATCAAGTTATAAAAAAAATATTAATAAAAATAAGAAATTCTTTATCGTGAGTTAAGAACTGACAAATCCCATTTAATTCTGTGCACTGAAAAAAAAGTTCTTGAAATTCATGACTATAATTATACGTATATCATAATTATGGTACTGCTGCTATAATGTTAGTAATAGTAACTATATATATATAATAGTATATAATAGTAATATCTGTATAGAGATTTAAAAAATGTGTATATATATCGAAAATGATTATAAAAATTGCAATTATTATTATTATAAAAATAGTTGCAATTACTATAATTTAACTTAAATAAAATACAATACATAGTTATTATTATTAACATTATAGCATTATAATATTATAGTAATAATCATAATAATTTAACATGTTATTATGGTTATTACTAGGGATGTACCAGATATCCGGTATTATCCGGCACTTTTATACTATTCGTCCGGATAGCCGGATATTGTTAGTGTCCGGGAATATATCCGGTTAAAATTTTATATCATTAAATTGTTGTTTTTTTATTATACAGGGCATTTGATAAGTAACGATAACTCTTTCGCACAGGAACAGAATGGACTGAACTGAGAAGAAAAATTAATCCTCAATCATTTTACAAATTGCAATAGTAAACAAGATATTAATTATTAAAAATTGTCGAAATTTGGTCTTTGTAATTTTTTAAAATACTATCAATTTGACAGAAAAACTGCAAGAGATAAAAATTATTTATTTTCTTCTCATAAAGCTCTAAGAATTTTTTCAGAATTTTTTATCAACTTTTTTTTAATATTACATTTTCTTATTTGCACCAATATGAGAAAATATGGTGTTAAACAATTTTGAAAAAACTTTCAGAACTTTATAAAAAGAAAATAAATAATTTTTGTCTCTTACAGTTTTTCTGTAAAGTTGATAGTATTTGAATAAAAAATTATTAAAGACCAATTTTTAGCAATATTTAGCAATTAATATTATTAACTATTACGAAAATTGCAAAATAGTAGAAGACTTTTCTTCTTAGTTTAATCCACTCTGCCCATGCGAAAGATTTATCGTTACTGATCAAACCTATAAATGTTTTATATAATTAAGTAAGTACACTCATAATGCTATATCTTGTATATTGTTACAAAATTATACAATTTTTCCTCTACAGTTTTCAGTTTTTCTTTTTTTTTAATTAATTAATTTTTTCAGAAGATATTGTTTCGGAATACGGATATCCGAAAAATATCGAATATCCAATTCGAAAAATTACTTTCCCGGATATCCGATCGGATACCGGATACCCGATATTACATTCTTTCCGGATATCCGATATCGTGTACTCGATAATTTTACGATCCAGTGCATCCCTAATTATTACTACTATAATGTTAGTAATAATAACTATGTATATTATATTTAAATTAAATTATAATAAATACAACAATCTTTATGGTAATAATAACTGTAATTTATATAATCATTTTTGGTACCAATATTTTCTTCTTAGTGCGTCGCTTCAATTCTTATCTTATCAATTTTTGTATTAGAAGAAAGCAGTTCACTTTTACGACGCGATTAATTCGGCGCTTTTAAACTCGGCGTGGCAGTGATATTTAAGGAATCGACATCGTTGAACAACTTCGGCCGGCTGATAGCTCGTTAGCCCTCTTATTTTTGTACTCTTTAAAAGCTTTAGAATGACAGAGTAGAAGAGAGTTTCTCTCTCTCTCTCTCTCTCTCTCTCTCTCTCTCTCTCCCCCCTCCCCCCCTCTCTCACTCTTACTCTTTTTCTCATACGCGGGCGCGGCCATTAACTCGACGTGCGTATGCATAAATAAATCATGCATGAATCTTTATCATCTTATGGGGTGGTGAAGCTGGGCCTCGATTTTCGGGACTGGTTTTTTCGACGGTCCGTACTTACGGCGCAGAAGCGGCGAGAAGAGGCAGCAAGAATACGGTATGCAGATGCAGTAGCCGTGCCCGCGGCTCGAATTGCAACAAAGTTACAAGTCGCCTGTTGAATATGCAAACGTTTCTGGCTAGGTCAAGGGTGTGGGAAGAGGACGCGTAGAAAAAGAAAGACAACATCTCACCGCCGGGTCGGGTCCCGTACCGGTGGGGCGTCCTGTTAAATACCCGCGGTACCCTCGGGCCTCACGTCGGTATCCGTTGGTGCCTAAAATCCATGTCAGGATACACCTGATGCTCATAATACGGCGATTAAGGCTAAGGTAGACGCATAAAAATGCGGACGACCGAGAGACCGAGTTACGAGATTGCAACTAAGTAAACACTCGCCCTTCTCGGAGCTACCGCCATTGAATATTCAAGGACGAACCAGGATGCCCGTCGCATCCAGCCCGCCGACCGGCATTTGCTGGGGAAGGGAAGAAGGATGGGACGCGTCTTCCTTCGTCGCGAGACGAAGGACGAGGCGTGAGTGCATCTTACCGTGCGGCGTGCACTCCGGAGAGAAAGATGCAGGGGCGCAACTGCAATAAAAAGACATACCGCTCAGAATTTATAGGAGACTCGTTTTCATATGAATGACACGCCGTTCGATCAGATTGGCTGTATTATTAGAAAGCATCGATAACAGCGATGCGAGGACAGATAAAAGAAAACTCTTAAAGTATTCTTATAAATTCCTGAAGATTTCAGAAATTCTGAAGATTTAATACTGAAAGATAGTGATGTTAATGACTTATTTTAAATATTAAAACCATTTTTGTTTAATAATAGTAACTATATTCACTATTTTTTTATAGCAAATTTCTGTAAAGAAGGCATGTGCGCTTATATATGTATATCCTAGGAAAGTAACCACAAAATATCCTGTCTTTCAGACGATAGAATTAAAGAAGATGGAAATATTTTCTGATCATCATATGATGAGAGTACCGTCAGAGTTTCTTTCTAATTATACTTTCATATAGAGTAACTCAGTATACATTATGTATAATTGTATATCTATAATATATGCAGGGCTGAAAAAAAACATCATTAAAGCGTTTAAAATACAAAATACAAAATACTGACAATTTTAGTATTTACATTACAAATTATACAAAATACAAAAATATTTCCAAATTTTGTATTTTAAATACAAAATGTTTTTTTTTTTAATAAAAAATACAAAATACTTCCAAATTGTTTCTTTAAAATACGAGAAAGAGAGAGAGAAATGCTGTTTTTTGAATGAAATATGAAACAAAATATTTTTAAATTTTTATTTAAAATACAAAATAACTTTTTTAAATGCAAACTACAAATACTTTTAAATTTTTTATTTAAAAAATAAAATACATAGTACTGGCAATATTATTTATAAAATACATGCGAGTATCGGACAAAATCACTTGTATTTATTTAAAAATTAAACAATTTGTATTTTAAAAACAATTTTTTTTTCTAAAAGCAATATTAATTACACTCAAAATTTGTATTGTTTTTAAATGACAATTTAAAAATTATAAAGCAAAATTATTACTGATTATTGCTCTGCTCCCGAACTATTTGAAAGAAATAAGTGAAAAAATTATGTCCAATTTCTTCAACTTTAGTTAAGTTATCTATAACTTTATTAACATTATTGACTTTTTATTGATCTCTTATGACAAAGCATGCGATGCTGTGAGAAATAACTGATGAAACAAATAATTTTATTGGTTCTATCGATACACTAGTAATTCGGCCTTTTCTAGTTAATATAAAAAGGATTAAATTCTTATTTTGCTTCTAACATTCAATTACAACTAATAAGTACGTATATTAACTTTCTTCTTTTCAGTCGGTGTCTAATGCCCGATTTCTTCACTTCTAGGTAAGTTGTTAATATGTAACTTTTTATCCATGAGATATCTTTCTTTAGAGATACCTCATTAATAAAAATTATCGACAACTTATTTAGAAGTGAAGTAATAATTTTGTATACTGAATGAAGTAAATTTTTATATATAAAATGAAGTTTTTATATTAACTACTAATGTACCGATAGAACCGGAGCAAATTAACTAATTTGTTTCAGTTATTTTTCATAAATGTTCTAACATCACGTACTTTGTCATAGAAGATCAATACAAGCCAATAAAAAAGTGCTTCAATTGTATTGTCTCAAATGATTTGTTTATTATTCATCACTATAAATAATAAAATTGTACAAATTTATTGCTAAACAAACATTGTGATGGCATCAAAATTGTGAAAAATTATACTATCCGTTACTGAGTGTTAAATAGAATAGTAACCAGATATAATTAAGTATCATAGTACAATAATTTTAATATAGAGTAATCCTAATTTTTATCGAAGTAAAAGTTAATAAGAGACATGGCACAATAATTAAACAAAAAGCTACTTGCATAATAATTGTACAAAAAGCGTTAATGTCACTTGTCATGAATAATTTGCAAAAGAGTGATTGAGAGATTTAGTTTTAATTATCATGATCATCAATAATCTTGATCAGAGAGAAACTCAAAAAAAAACCTAAGAAAAGAACGAACTAAAATTAATCATATTTTTACGATTAAATCATATTTCTACTTAAATGAGTGTGATTTCTTTTTAGAAAAATTAATTTTTAGTAGCATTTGTCCGAAAATGATTGTCTTGTAAGCAACTGAATAAATGAACTCTGCAAAAAAAAATAGCATCTCCATAGCTGCAAAAGAACATAAGCTAGTGTTAAATTTAAAAAATAATTTTTTTACAGTTAGGTAATTGGTTAAAAGAGATAGAGACCTTAATTTATTATTTTTAGAAATGACACAAATTCAAATTATTGCTGAAATTGTTTTTCTGTTTTTGGACGAAAAAAATGAAAAAATCTTTATCTGTGTCACTAGTATAAGTATGTTCAAACAGTTTCCATTATTTCCATAGAATTGACACACAAATTTTGAATACGTTTTTTTTTGGATCCTAAATTTTCTGGCAATCATTTTAATTTAATAATGGATAAAAACATAAAACAATAATTGCTTCATTCGCTTCTGGAGACAATTCAAAAAATTTTACAAACCACTTGTGCAAAGAAGCTAGTAAAAGATAGAATAAAACCAATGTGTTGCAGATTTTGTTTCTGAAAACTTTGCAGTCGTTTTTTCAACAAAAATAATGTGGGCGACAACTGACCATAAAAACGATTAGAGTCCGACCGAAATCACGATTTTGACCTTCGGCCGAAACCAAAAACAAATATTCAATTTATCATTCAATTTCGGCCGAAAACGAAATTTAGATAAGTGTTATTAAAAAAAAAAAAGAAAGAGAGAGAAGCTAACAGCTTCTAAACATAAAGAGAGAGAGAGTCACATTTTTTTTAACCGGAGTCGAAGTAGACATTTTTAAATTAATTTTACAGAAACCGTATGATTTTCAAAAATTATAACAAATTTATGTACTTAAAAAACAAGATTTTATTAAAATATCTAAATAATATAATAACATTGCATCCTCAACTTAAAAAAAAAATAAATTAGTTACTATTAGGATCACATCAAAGTTTGTGATCTGAAATTGTCTTAAGCTTAATTAACGAGTTAATAATTAAAATCGAATAATTATTTTTTAAACGCTCACCGGCACATTACAACAGATATAGTTTTGGTTTACCTACTGAAATTTTTTCTTAATTTCGGCCGAAATCGAAATCAAACCGAAACCCTGATTTTTTACCAAAACTGACCAAAACCGAAATTTGGATCGGACCTTAGAAACAATCTTCTTGTTAAAGAAGATTCAGATTGTTGCTATAGATTTTATTAAAAGACTTCGAGATTTTATTAAAATTCTTCGAGATACTCCAATACTCCAACTTTACATAGGCACATAAGGCACATAAATTCAATTTTGAATTTAAATCGTTTTGCTTCGTTTTGTATTTTATGACCTGAATTGTTGTGCCGTATAAAGAATTTTATCTGGTAGGGCAAGAGCAAGTTAAATTACAATCTAAATTAAGTAATTATGAATTATTTCCGAAGTAGGCGTGATGAATTCTATAATGTAATGCATTTGCTAAATATTGCATAGTATAAATTCTATAGATGTAGAATTTTTAAGTTTATTATAAAAATCATTTGTTACCAATAAATTCAAGTATGACTTGTACATCCTAAATGATGTGGTAATAAAAAGTTTATTGTTATCATTTATCAAATTCATTGATAAATATGTGTTGATGTTATACTACTTTCATCAGGAATTATTTCAAATTTGGTTGTTTTCTTATCACCATCATCATCACCATCACCATCACCATCACCATCACCATCACCATCACCATCACCATCACCATCACCATCACCATCACCATCACCATCACCATCACCATCACCATCACCATCACCATCACCATCACCATCACCATCACCATCACCATCACCATCACCATCACCATCACCATCACCATCACCATCACCATCACCATCACCATCACCATCACCATCACCATCACCATCACCATCACCATCACCATCACCATCACCATCACCATCACCATCACCATCACCATCACCATCACCATCACCATCACCATCACCATCACCATCACCATCACCATCACCATCACCATCACCATCACCATCACCATCACCATCACCATCACCATCACCATCACCATCACCATCACCATCACCATCACCATCACCATCACCATCACCATCACCATCACCATCACCATCACCATCACCATCACCATCACCATCACCATCACCATCACCATCACCATCACCATCACCATCACCATCACCATCACCATCACCATCACCATCACCATCACCATCACCATCACCATCACCATCACCATCACCATCACCATCACCATCATCATCATCATCATCATCATCATCATCATTGTCATTACAGTTTATAGCTATACTATAAAGCTTAATTATATAAGATTAATAAATTCAAAAATTCAAAATTAAAATTTTTTGAAATACTTAAATTATTAGCTAATAAGAAATAACTTTAGAACAAGTTATAAACAAAATTTAATTTGTCAATTATAATAGAATAATAAATCCTGTTGATTAATTTATTGAATCTAAATTTATATTTATTATTTTTATATTTTATAAAATATTTGCTATAAAAATTACAATGAAGATATCCTATGTAATTCCAAATTCTGTAAAAGTTTTAATAAAATTAGAGTCATTATCGGTTATTGTAAATACTATTTGTTCACATGCTTCAAGCCATATTTTGAAAAAATATCCAGAAATATTTCAGCTATTCGATCATACGAATGCGTTCCTTTAAATTTGCAACAATCTAAGACACAACTGCAGCTTTCAGGGCGGAAGTTATCTAGAATAAATGAATTTTTTATTGTTAATTTTTTAAAACTTTTTGAGTTATTAAAAATGAATTACTTTTTATTTTGTTAATTTCTTTTATTTCTTTTACTCAATGCGCAATAACGTCCATAAAACTTTTAATGCTTAATTGACCAAATATATGTTGGCAGTTGTGGAAATATATTTAATGTTTTGTAAAGTCAGTTTTAAATTTTCTATATAGTAAGATTATAATCATTATCAATTCTTCTGTCAAGAGTGCGCCATGATGGTATTCTAAATTAGAATTAATATCTGAGAAAACATTTAAATAGAGTGTATATCAGTTACACACGTTGTAATTAGATTTCAGTCAATTACAGTGCTATATGTATATAAAAAAGGTAATAAAAGAAACTCCCTAGATGGAAATCGTTGTGATTGGCAATGGCAATTGCAATGATGTGCAAGTGAACCACTCCCATTTAAATAAGTATGTAACAGAGATAAAATATATGATATAATTGTGTAATGCAATATGTTATCAGTTTCTGCGGCTCCACGTTAACTCTGATCTGGAAGGATTAAGAAAACTCTGACCTGCAAATATTTTTAGAAAATTTGAATTATCAACAACTGACAGTGGTTTCATATATTATCAACAATGTATTGAAGAATATTTTCTTCAAATTTTTTCTGCTGTGATATATATGTTTTATACTTTTGGCTCTAATAATTTCATTTGTTTTAATTTTAAACTTGAATTATCATCTGTATCTGCCTTATGTTATTTTGTTGCTCTGCTTGGACCCTTTACTTTAGTTTGAAGTTTGTATTGATTACATTCTTCTAAAACAGATTTGTGTGCACATTAAAAGAA
>NW_017306081.1:844368-845074 GCF_001594115.1 Trachymyrmex septentrionalis | reverse complement strand
CATAGTACAATAATTTTAATATAGAGTAATCCTAATTTTTATCGAAGTAAAAGTTAATAAGAGACATGGCACAATAATTAAACAAAAAGCTACTTGCATAATAATTGTACAAAAAGCGTTAATGTCACTTGTCATGAATAATTTGCAAAAGAGTGATTGAGAGATTTAGTTTTAATTATCATGATCATCAATAATCTTGATCAGAGAGAAACTCAAAAAAAAACCTAAGAAAAGAACGAACTAAAATTAATCATATTTTTACGATTAAATCATATTTCTACTTAAATGAGTGTGATTTCTTTTTAGAAAAATTAATTTTTAGTAGCATTTGTCCGAAAATGATTGTCTTGTAAGCAACTGAATAAATGAACTCTGCAAAAAAAAATAGCATCTCCATAGCTGCAAAAGAACATAAGCTAGTGTTAAATTTAAAAAATAATTTTTTTACAGTTAGGTAATTGGTTAAAAGAGATAGAGACCTTAATTTGTTATTTTTAGAAATGACACAAATTCAAATTATTGCTGAAATTGTTTTTCTGTTTTTGGACGAAAAAAATGAAAAAATCTTTATCTGTGTCACTAGTATAAGTATGTTCAAACAGTTTCCATTATTTCCATAGAATTGACACACAAATTTTGAATACGTTTTTTTTTGGATCCTAAATTTTCTGGCAATCATTTTAATTTAATAATGGATAAAAACATA
>NW_017306081.1:843922-844268 GCF_001594115.1 Trachymyrmex septentrionalis | reverse complement strand
TGACAGTGGTTTCATATATTATCAACAATGTATTGAAGAATATTTTCTTCAAATTTTTTCTGCTGTGATATATATGTTTTATACTTTTGGCTCTAATAATTTCATTTGTTTTAATTTTAAACTTGAATTATCATCTGTATCTGCCTTATGTTATTTTGTTGCTCTGCTTGGACCCTTTACTTTAGTTTGAAGTTTGTATTGATTACATTCTTCTAAAACAGATTTGTGTGCACATTAAAAGAATATTTTTACGTCTTTATAAAGATCAAAGATTTTTATATATATCTATTTAATATCTAATTACATTGATTATTACATAGAAATAGTTAATATTATAAATGTGAAG
>NW_017306081.1:842480-843822 GCF_001594115.1 Trachymyrmex septentrionalis | reverse complement strand
TGTTCAAACAGTTTTCATTATTTCCATAGAATTGACACACAAATTTTGAATACGTTTTTTTTTGGATCCTAAATTTTCTGGCAATCATTTTAATTTAATAATGGATAAAAACATAAAACAATAATTGCTTCATTCGCTTCTGGAGACAATTCAAAAAATTTTACAAACCACTTGTGCAAAGAAGCTAGTAAAAGATAGAATAAAACCAATGTGTTGCAGATTTTGTTTCTGAAAACTTTGCAGTCGTTTTTTCAACAAAAATAATGTAGGCGACAACTGACCATAAAAACGATTAGAGTCCGACCGAAATCACGATTTTGACCTTCGGCCGAAACCAAAAACAAATATTCAATTTATCATTCAATTTCGGCCGAAAACGAAATTTAGATAAGTGTTATTAAAAAAAAAAAGAAAGAGAGAGAAGCTAACAGCTTCTAAACATAAAGAGAGAGAGAGATTTTTTTTAACCGGAGTCGAAGTAGACATTTTTAAATTAATTTTACAGAAACCGTATGATTTTCAAAAATTATAACAAATTTATGTACTTAAAAAACAAGATTTTATTAAAATATCTAAATAATATAATAACATTGCATCCTCAACTTAAAAAAAAAATAAATTAGTTACTATTAGGATCACATCAAAGTTTGTGATCTGAAATTGTCTTAAGCTTAATTAATAAGTTAATAATTAAAATCGAATAATTATTTTTTAAACGCTCACCGGCACATTACAACAGATATAGTTTTGGTTTACCTACTGAAATTTTTTCTTAATTTCGGCCGAAATCGAAATCAAACCGAAACCCTGATTTTTTACCAAAACTGACCAAAACCGAAATTTGGATCGGACCTTAGAAACAATCTTCTTGTTAAAGAAGATTCAGATTGTTGCTATAGATTTTATTAAAAGACTTCGAGATTTTATTAAAATTCTTCGAGATACTCCAATACTCCAACTTTACATAGGCACATAAGGCACATAAATTCAATTTTGAATTTAAATCGTTTTGCTTCGTTTTGTATTTTATGACCTGAATTGTTGTGCCGTATAAAGAATTTTATCTGGTAGGGCAAGAGCAAGTTAAATTACAATCTAAATTAAGTAATTATGAATTATTTCCGAAGTAGGCGTGATGAATTCTATAATGTAATGCATTTGCTAAATATTGCATAGTATAAATTCTATAGATGTAGAATTTTTAAGTTTATTATAAAAATCATTTGTTACCAATAAATTCAAGTATGACTTGTACATCCTAAATGATGTGGTAATAAAAAGTTTATTGTTATCATTTATCAAATTCATTGATAAATATGTGTTGATGTTATACTACTTTCAT
>NW_017306081.1:834043-842380 GCF_001594115.1 Trachymyrmex septentrionalis | reverse complement strand
CTGTCCCACGTATGACGCGTCACAATCTTTACATGAAATCTTGTAGACCACGTTGTTCTTCGATGTATGTGGACAAATATCTTTATTTACTTTGATGTATTTTTTCAATTTATTAGGACTACGGAAAGACACCCTGATGTCGTTTTTATTGAAACGATTGAACTTTTCCGTGTGGAGAGGGATGAATGGAACCGTAAGCCAAGAAACAGATTCATTCGCCTCGACCTTGTCAGTCAAACCGCTATGTGTTATGTGTCTATTTTTAATCAAATTTTTTATTCGTAGGTTGATTGTGTCAAAAATGAAGGATAATGGATAATCATTGTCTAATAAAATGTTGATAATAAATGTCAAATTCTGTGTGTGAAACCTAACGTCTGATAGTAAAAATGTTCTGTCAATCAGCGAAAAAAATCGTCCCTCTCTTCTGTGCAATGGGATGGTTAGAATTCGATTGTTACTACTCCCATTCCTATTATGTCTCGCGCGAATCAAACAAGATTTTTCACAAGATGCATCAAAATCGACATCTATTTACCTGAATAATTTTCCAAATTATTTATATCTTATGTAACACAAGAATAAATTATATGTAATTAATAATAGTTTTGACAACCATTCAACTTTAGTTAAAACGACTTTAAAAAGTAGTAAAATGCTAGAGTTAATATTATTCTTTCCATAAAGTGGATAAACAACCTATTAGTTGTAATCATTCAACTTTAGTATTAGTAACTTTTAAATCGCAAATTGTATTTAAAATAACTATAAAATTATTATTGAATTAAGCATAATATAGTTTATTCAATCAAGTATATTAGTTCTATATACAAAATTTGGATCGTTGTCAAATTTATAATTGGTGTACACCTATAAAATTTTCTCTTAGTGCGCTTTAATAATATTTTACTTTTTTCTCTACTGAGAGAAAAAATGTTTGGCATTTGTAACTATAATTATATATTGTTATAATTACGAATATTACCGCTAATAATAATAACAGTAACTATGTGTATAGTTCTAACAACAAATGCATATAGTTGGCAACCTAAAACAATGTGTCTTTACAAGAGAAATGCAATTGAGTAATTTTCTTCATGTATACGTTTATGCAGCTGTGCAAGTATTTATGTCGATATACTAAATCGCACATGAAATGCATAACAGAGCATAAAAATAACATAAGACTGCTAAACCAATCCTAAACCAGTTGGTCCAAAACCATCCAGTATTAAGTCGCCATATTAATTTACACGAGATGCTCAGCGGTCTTACGTTATGCTTATGTTGTTATGCATTTCACGTGAGACAGATTTAACTATTATTTTTCCTATAATACTTGTGTACAACCTTTACCTATTAGTTGTTGTAACCATTCAACTGTAGTAATAGTAACTTTATAAAGTTGAAATGCTATAATTAGTATTATTCTTTCCACGAGACTTATGTAATCTTAACTTATTAGATGTAGTAATCATTTAACTTTACTAGCAGCAACTTTAAAAAGCTAAAATGCTATAGTTAATTTTATTCTTCGCACGAAGCTTGTGCAACCTTTACTTATTAACTGTTGTAACCATTGAACTACAGTAGCAGTAACTTTATAAAGTTGAAGTTGAAATAATTAATAGTATTCTTCCCACGACGCTTATGTAACCTTTAACTCTTAGTTGTAGTAACCATTCAACTGTGATAGCAGTAACTTTATAAAGTTTAAATACTATAGTTAATATCATTCTTCCCGCAAGGCATGTGCAACCTTTAACTTTTAGTTGTAGTAATCATTCAACTTTAGTAGCAGCAACCTTGAAAAGCTAAAATGCTATAGTTAATGTAATTCTTTGCACGAAGTTTGTTTAACTTTTACTTATTAGTTGTGGTAACCATTCAACTGTAGTAGCAGTAACTTTATAAAGCTGAAATGTTATAGTTAATATTATTTTTTGCACGAAACTTATGCAACTATTATCTATTAGTTGTCGCAACCATTATCAACTTTAGTAGCAGCAACTTTAAAAACAGTAAATTATTATCTTTAGTTGAATTATAGAATTATTATTGAATTAACTATAATATAGCTAACTTAGCTATATATATTATCTATGTGCAAAACTTGTATAGTTGTCACCTTTATAATTGTCACAACTACGAATTTTTCTCTCAGTGTGAAGGTCACTCAGGGCCATGATCTTGACAATATATGTTAAGGTCAAGGTCATCGGAGCTGGATTCATTACTGTTAGCATTTATCTTGCAAATTATTTCGACTTCTATTATTTTTTATTTCTGTGGCGTAAATATCAGAGTTATTCTAATGGAATATTTGATATTTTTTGATCCATGATGTTTCTTTTTCAAAATTTTGTAGAAAACTCATACATAATATTCTATTCGAGAGACATTCTGGAAACGTTATTAGGACGTTCAGAGAACATTGGATATTTTCTAGATGTCTTCAGATCTCTTGGAGATCTGTATGGAAAATGCCTTTTCTCTAGAACAATCCGAATTCATGCCGCTCTGTCGTATTGTGTATCTCGGCGCTTTAAAGCGACTGAACGAGTCTTCGGTTTCCCTTTTATTCAGCAAAAGTGAGAAAGTGGAAAAGGGGATGTGTCAGATTAAATTACTTTCATTGCTTCCACGTGGACCCATATTTATCCACGATGAATTCATGCAAATTGCTCACGAACGCGTACATACATATACGTAGATCCATGGTAGCTTCACCACAACGTATATATATGCAAGTCAAAATTTCATTATGCATGGATTGACCCAAGCTCATACTTCAGTACTACATCAGCATAGATTGGAATCGAATCGACAGTTTTTTGGATGAATCTTTTTTTTTTGAGTTCGGTCAGTATGCGCGGCATAATCAGGTCGCCGATAACATACACGCGTCTCGATCATCCTCCCCTTTCACAAACGATTCCCACAATCGAATGCTCTCGTTCGTGATGGAAGTTTTCCTTGTCATGCCAAGATTGTTTATTTATAACCTGCATATAAGTGCCCGTAATTATCAGAATTTATTAAACAAAATAGTTAGGGGAGACCGGGGCAAGTTACAATTTTTGGTTAACAATTTTTTCCGTATTAATGTATACATTTAAATTAACGAATACCTGTGCATTTCTTCAAGTAAGTTTTTGACTGGATAGTCAATTTTTTTCTGATTTGTATCTATGTCTTTAAATATTGAAAATTAAAATTTTCTATCAGTAGATAAATTGTAATACCTCACTGTGGAGCAAATTGTTACACTTTACCTACTGTTACTGAGCTAAAGCAAGATGTTACATTTAGTATTATTTGAAATATATATATATATAAAATATATACATATATAAATTCAAGGTTATAATGAAATCAAACACGAAATATTTCACAAGGAATATTTATTTTATGACATAAAATTTAAAAAATATATTATCACAAAAATTTTTTCTTTAATTAGTTATTAAAATTAACGTTGGAAAGTCATAAAATTAATATTATATACCTTCGCTGCTTTTCCCACAGGCAGATGATCATCTTTAACTTCCTTTGCCGCTGTAGGATATGTTTCCTTATTTACTCTCTGTTTGTCTTTTTTTTTTTATAAGATCGCACCACAGACTTTTACAATTAGATTGTTGACTCAATATGATAGAAAGTAATGAATTTGATTCCGAACTGCCCTTGTGTCTGTTCACGTATGTATGCGTATATATACGTCCTGTCTGTGAATATCGCATAAATTTATGTGAAAACACTAATGTCATTATCCGTGTGATTTATACATGGGAAAGTGAATGAACACAAATATGACGCTGCCCAGCGCTGTCTTCAAATATGGAGACAAAGTCTGTAGTCTATTTATAGAAGTCTGTGCATCATTCTGTAGAAAAAAAAATGTTTTCAATAGGGTAAGTTGTTACACTGTAACAACCTGTCTCGATCGAAGTGTAACAACTTGCCCCAACCTTCCATTTTCAATTCGAAAAAATATAGATAGAAAACCGGTACATAGCGATTCAAACAAAATGTGTTATTATAATCAAATGTATATAAAAGAAATATACAAAAAGATAATCACATACCTTTAAATTATATATACAATAACATAAGCGATTTATATAATAAAATATTTACTTTTAATAGTGAAAACATACATAATGTTTTCTAGAATTCAAATATGGCGGTTAAATTAAGTAAAGTTGTAAAGTATCATAAGAATCACATATAAAAATTCATAAAAATGTGCTGCCATCTGCGGCAACTAAGAAAACTAACTGTAATAACTTACCCCCCGTATAATCATTTGCTCCAGTCTCTTCTATTTGCAATGTAATGTTGAAATAATGTTAAATTTATAATAGATATAAAGGAAAGTTTTTGATATTTGTGATTATAATTACAAAATAAAATAGTATGTAGTAGTATTATTATTTTATTTTATATTATTATAAAATAGAATATACCAAGGTAGCAAAGTTTGTCATTTTGACTTTATACCTTGGTCCTTTACTGACCATTGTACTATTTAACTGGCGACTTATGACATCAATATAACATCATAGAATGACGTCGAATAAAAACCTATGGTCTTTTTTTGGTCACTTGACGTCCTTTGTACAAACATGACTTAAATTTAACGTCAAAACTTTGCTACCTATATTGTAATAATTATTATATTTATGGTTTTATAAAAAAATATGTTACGCCAAAAAAATAAAAGATCACCTCCAAAAATAAGTAATATAATATTTTAGAGAATGTAACTTCATTAAAAATGATTATAATGTAATGATTCCAAAAGTATTTTGAAAAAAGTCCGTCAAGTCTGAAAATTTTGTAAAGTTTAAAAATTTACCAAGTTCTATAATGTGAATTAAAAATTGTATTCAAAAACAATTTATAGTTTTTGAAAGAGTGAATCTTTACCTTTAATTTGCGTACTTGTTAAGAGTTGTTTTTTTCTTTTTCACTTTTTTACTCATTAAAAAAAAGATTTTTTTCTTTTTCAAAATTGAAACAAGGATTTTTTTTTTATTTTAACTTTGTCTGCTCACAAATGATAATTGATTTATACAGCTAGAGCAGCACTCAGTAATCTTTAAAAAATTGAAAAGAAGAATCTAATAATAAGTTTTTTCTTTAAAATGCAATTCTCATTTTTTCGATATAAAAATATTTTTGCTTGCAACTTTTGCTTAAATAAGGTGCTAAAAGTTAAACAATTAACATGTCATCACTCAATTAATATAACCCGACGAAACGTTAAGAATATTTTACGATCGTAACATAATTTATATTTTTTGTGTTCGAAGTAATGACTTTGGGCAAAACAACGTTTGCTTGATTCTATTACAACGGACTTATTGTGTAGTTATTACTCAGTTGGATTTACGTTTCAATATATGTTATGTATATTATGTACGTATGTACATGGTACACACTGTAAACAGAAAATTTGGACCATTTTATTTATCTAAAAAAAGAAAATTTTAAAGAAAAATTATTAGATAATACTCCGTTTCTGTAAGCGAAGTAAAAAAGACGCTTTTTGATTCAATATTGAATAGCTCGATAAAAAAAATTGTACAATGTTCAACAAGCATGCAAGTTGTAAGTAAAGATTCACTCTTTTAAAATCTGTAAACTGCTTTTGTATACGATTTTTAATTCATGTGATGGAACTTTGAAAAATTTGTATAAAATTTTCAAGTTTGACTAATCTTTATTTGTATAGCTTTAAAATAAAAAATCAGTTAGATTGTCATTACAGATTGATACGGTAGAGACTTCAAACTTTAAAATGCCTTCTGGATCGTTTTATTATGATATCATTTTCAACAAAAATAAGTTACACTCTATTGAAAATTGTCTATTTTCGGAAGACAGAATAGGTGATCTCTTAACTTTTTGGCGTAGTGTACATAGTTGGTACAAAAAATAATTATAAATTCTATTTAGTTAAATTATGGTAATTATAATAACTTTTTTCTGATTAATATTAAAATTAAAAAATGTATTTGTGTAAAAATTAATTGAACTAAATAAAAATAAGTGATAAAAAGTATAAAAAAAGATATAAATATGCATTCTATTACTGTTAAATAAGGATACGAGAATGTCATCAAGAGTTAAAATTACATTATTGTTATAATTCATTGCGACGTAAAGGATCGATAGGCTGATTGGTCGCGAAACAGACACGTTTGTTGCGCGCAAATTTCGCTGTCGATGCGATTGCGAAGAGGAACATGGAAAAAGTGGTCGCTTATCGTTGTCAGCATGCAAATTGGCGGACGCCAGCAAAAGTCAATGACATCAGGTGATACGCCACTGCAGTCGTAAACCCGTCTTTATCGGTGGCATAACTGGTTTTGGTGAAATTTGTACCAACATAAAGCGTGCACGCGCGCGCTTCTGTGAACGGAGAGGAAATCTACTACCCGTGGATGACCTGGAAGCGAATTACGTCAGAATCGAGCTTGGGTCCATCGAACCCAGATTCCACGCGTTTACTGCTTTCCGGCATATTCGCGGCCACTGAAGAAAATAATACGGAGCAGCGAGGAAAGTAATAGGTTATTCTCTGGACTTACGTCATCCTGAAAACAGGAAGAAATGGAAGATGCACCATGGATGCACCAACATCGAACATCTCGCGAAGGAATAGAGGAAAAACACATCGTTCATTTGCTGTAACAACATAAATAAGAATTAATTAGAAATGTATTAAAAAAAGGGCTATGAAACATGAGAATACAAATAAATTATAAATACTAAATTAAATATATTAATAAGCGCTAAACAAAATAAAACAACTTAAAACAATAAGTGTTTATTTGTATTCTCTTGGTTTGTAGCCCTTCTTAATATATTTTTAATTAATTAATTATTTGAACTATTCACATTATGTATTATAAATAAGAATGCTTAAATAAAGAAAATGTTATTTTTTTAATCGTTTCCAGAAAAAGAATATAAAAAAAGAAGATCCTTGTGAAAATTGTTCTTATAATTAGAATTTTTCATTTAATTTTTTTAGTTTTTTAATGTAAATTGCAGAATTATTTAGAATTTCTCAATAAATTTTAACTTTTTAGAAATTTTTTTTAATTTTTCGTACAAATTGAAACATTTTTCCAAAGTGATGGGAGGAAAGTCTACATCTTTTCTAGAATTCTTCAAAATTTTAAAAAATTCTAAGATTTTTCATTCTAAAATTTCTGATAAAATCTAAAAGTTAAAGATATTTTTTCAGAAATTATAAAACAAGAAATCTTAAAAATTTTAGAATATTTCTAAATTCACATATATAAAAAATTTTAAGAAAGTGATATACATTTTTTATTGTCAATATTTCTGAAGTGTTCCAAAAAAAATATAAAAATTTAAGAAAAATTTTTATTATCATATTTAAAAGGAATATATATTTGTTCCTTTACAATTGTACAATTATACCAAGATCGTATTTCATAATTAATATTACAATGACTCAGAACATTGAAATTTATGCATTATTAATATGCCAATGACTCAGAACATTGAAATTTATTTTTTAGAAACCTTTATTTCTTGAGTTGTGAATGATATGGTTTTGCTAAAGGAATAATTTTATTTTATTTATTTTTTCATACTTTGTCGAAGTGATTTTTCTTCACATAATTAATTATAGTATATATAATGATAGAGAGAGATTCATGCTAAATATTTTATAGAGCAATCATGAATAAAATTTTCTTGTTTGCGATACGTCACGTATCTGATATCTCTTTAAATCTGTATAACTGTTTGGTTGTTTACGTCTTGCGAGCAAAATTTTAGGAATGATATTTTTAATGGAAATTGATAGTATATAGAAATTCAATAACAATTATAATTACAGTCCGATATTCGCGAGAAACAGTGAAAAGAAATGTGAAAGGTGGTGAACGCAGAATATCTTGCAGTGTTTGTTGTCGCTTAAAACTTGAGCAAGGAAGTCTCTGAAGTACTGCCTGACCCAGACGATCGGAGAACTCGTTCATCCCTACTCTACCTTCCTGGTCGGTCAAGGCCAACATCATCTCCCGCATCTCATTAATCCTTTTTGCACTCAGTTTCATTCAGTTATCGCACAAAAACGTACAAACATGCACGTTCGATGTAAATATGCATTTTTTTCAACTTAAAACCTTGAGAAATCGCATTTCTGATATTAATTATTTCTATAAATTTATAATAAATTTGGTCTTGTTTGTATAAATAATAAAACAATATAAATGAATAGTGTGTTAATAATTATTAATTACAGAAAAAAATATTTAAAGTAGCGTTTGAAGAAGCTTAAATTTTCAA
>NW_017306081.1:832949-833943 GCF_001594115.1 Trachymyrmex septentrionalis | reverse complement strand
TTTGTATTTTATTTTTTTAATTGTATGACTTTTTTAAAGAAATGTGTTGACTCTTACTTTGCCCTTTATTTCCTGTTATTTATTTTGTAGGAAGAGTCCTTCAATTTTAATTGTTAAATTTTCAACTTCCAATTAGGATTCTATTTCTTAAAAGCAAACCATACTAAGAGAAAAATGTTTTTGTGATATCTGTGTGATTAAATAAATTACTATTAATTATTACTACTATAATGTTAGTAATAATAACTACACTCTATTCAACGAATACAAAAGAGTTTTTAAGTTTAAGAGTTTTTGATTGTCAAATTGAGGCATTAGATTTGAAGATGTCAAAACCACAAAGCGTTATACTTTAGAACTTGTTTTTTTAATCTTTAATGTTATATCATCCAGTTAAATGCAACTTTTAAAGGAGGTCTTGAGAAAATTCCAACTGGATCTTGTTCTTGGTGAACAGACCTACAGTTTGAGGAGAGTAACGATCCGTTCGAACGCTTGGAATCTTGTTAAAATTGACCTTGAACTCGAAATCTGGTCATTTTTTTACATTAATCGGACTGTATTTCTTAAGGCGTAGAGCTATATGAATTATTGCATCGTGTTCAGGGACTAAAAAACATGCAATATCACATTAAAAATCTGGATTAAGTCATTTTTGCATCATATCAAACATGTATTACGGAAAATCAAAACTTTTATTTCAAAATCATTCATTAGCGACCACTAAATCTTAATAATTTTCGATAAAAATTTAGGGATGTTCTTTTGGCATGAAATGAAGTCTTTGAGTTGGGGAGGCCGATTAAAAAAAAATTTTTTTTTCCTTGTCAGTCTAATATTTGCATATGTATAAGTATACAATAATAATACGAATAATAGTAATTACAACCATTTTTGCGCTTATAATCATTGTAACTTATTAGTTCATACAACTGTACATAGTTATTATTAATAACATTATTAATAGTAATAATTATATATAATAATATTAGTA
>NW_017306081.1:831046-832405 GCF_001594115.1 Trachymyrmex septentrionalis | reverse complement strand
ACACACACACACACACACACACACACACACATTCACCGTAGCGGCTATTAACCCGGAAGTCTTGGGGACCAATGGCTTCAATGTAGGCGACAAACAACAAATGTCGAAAACAGGAAAGGTGATAATGTGCGAGATTTCGACATCGATGTTAAAAAAATACTAGAGATCACATTCTTGGCTGGCTGTTTAAAACTTAGAGTTGTCTATACAGCAGGTATCATTATATTATGAAATATTTAGAAGTCTGCAAATATTATAATATCAAAAGAGAAGCCAGAGGCTTGATTTTATATCACACAATTGGGTAAAAATTATAAAAATGAGCAAATTTACTAGAATACTTATAATTTTATTGGTCACTTACATCTACACAGAGACCTTCGCAGAACGTTCCTAGAACATTCAGAGAATATAGGACATCCTCTGTATTGTCTTTATATACGACGTCCTTTGGAGGTCTGTGTTGTATGGACCTAGTGAATTTGGTTACCTTTTGTAATTTACAATAAATTGTCAATATTTTACAATTTAGTTAAAAGAATTACTAACTGCACAACTCCCTTATCATCATGTTTCTTTACCAATTTCTATTCTCACTTCTGAAATTCAATTAAGTATCACACAGAATTGATAGAAGAACATAATTATAATGCAGTTGATAATTGTTTTGAACCAAATTTCTTGATTTGGATCATATACGTAAATTACATCTGTATTTCGGAAAATCCTAATTATAACATCTTAAAATAATAATTTCTGATCAGTTCGAGAACTTTCCATACATAACAAGACATTCAACACGTGAATTGTCCATTGGTGGTTTGAACATTCCAGTTACACTTGGTCGATGAGAGAATCCGGCAGTGATTCATCGGTGCTTCACGAAGGAAAGATCTCTCTCTTCCTTATGCAATTCTCTGATGCAATCGGCGTTTCGTGCAACGTAGGAAACGAAACCGCCGTTCACGTCACTTGCTCTCTCGTGGTACGTGTACTTATTTACCTGTCGAAACTCGGTCACAGACTATTCCCGAACCGTATGACGCGCGTTCATGCCTTGACTATGCTATCAGAATAGCTACCGTTTACGGAACTGTATTTTGTCGGATCATCGATATCGACGAGGAAGCTATTTCAATGGATACTATAAATTGGTTTTTTTTTAACTTCTACATCCTTGACATAAGTATAAAGTACCCATATAAATTGACGTAAACATTCTACATTTAATAAAAAATAAATTAAGAATAATTTTGAATAAGATTCCTATTGTTTCAAAACAACTATTATTTTATTAAGAAATATATATTTATTTGTATAATAATTTTTAATATTTTTATATTTTTATAAAAATAAATT
>NW_017306081.1:828408-830357 GCF_001594115.1 Trachymyrmex septentrionalis | reverse complement strand
ATATAAATATATTATATATTATATAATAATTTTATAAAATATTATATAATATTATATAATAATATATTATATAAATCTGATTCTGCAAACTGAAATAGTAATATCACTTATTAAATTGACAATTTAATAATTTTTGATATTATGAATGAGTATTTGTAAGAATACTAATATAATCTGATGTTAGTACGAATCTTAAATTTGCGAATAATTATTACAAAAATTGTAATATTTTATTAATCTTCCTCTGATTTTCATTATGATCTTTTTAAGAAAATAAATTGAGAGTACTTTGTACTTATAGCCAAAGTTATATCACATGTTGCTTGATACTTTCTTTATTTTTTCATCAATTTTTTAAAAGAGGAAAAAGAATATTTAATTCAAATAAAGACAAATTTAACTGTTACAAACTTTTTTTTATATTTATTTGTACTGTTGCCGCCATGTGAAAGAAGGGATGTTATTTATATATGTATACCATCGAGAATCACTTCTCGTGGTGTTCATCAGTTAACGCTCTCATAGAAGTTAATCCACAAGTTGATGCACTATCGTAGGAATATAAATCGCGTCTAGTAACCGTGCTCAAAGACTGGATTCCTGACTAATGTTGCCACCGGCTAGATAGAAGCACGACTCTCATACTAAATACACGTCTCCGTCGGGATTCCGCTGACTGACGCCGGGGAAAATAGAACCTCCATTCCTTAATGCGATTCTCCGTCCTTCTTTGTACGTGCAATTCTCGGCCCTGCGATCAGCCAACAACTACAACATAAGGCGGATAAGGCCGGGTTAGCCTTCGTGCAAAAGTATCCTTGCTACCTTTCGCGTAAACATCCTCCGAGAAATTCATCTCGGAAAACACGCCGATAGGCACGGTAATAATTCCTGCAACCGAAGTACTGGTTCTATAAGCTCGCATGTTAAACGAATATTTTTTCGTCTTTCGAGATAAATCTTGTGGTGCAAGCCAATAATCTGGCATTGATTCGCTTTTACGATATTCTAATGATTTAAGGATGTATGTCACATTTCAAAGCATTATTAAAAACATAAAAATTTTATAAGTTGTTCTGTTATTACATCTGAGTATCTATGTAAAATTGGAGCACAATCTTCTTATTGATTTGTTATATAAAAGTTATTTGAACCAATTAATGATTAAACATTTTTTTGTTTGCCTTGATTTTTATGTAAAATTGCGTTTTGTAGTACTTATTTGGAAATTTGATAAGAAAATGACATTAATTATCAATTGATTTCAGGTTGTATTTATGATTAAAATTTTTTTGGCTGATATTGGCTTTTTAGCTGATATTTTTTGATGGTGTACAAAATGTGCTTAATCGATCGAATTATCATTTTGATTCGATATTGTGTTACATTTTAAAATTATTGTAAAATATTTTTAAATTAAATATTGTAAGAATATTTTTTTCGTGAATTTTACTTAATTTTGAAAATCTGATTACTATATGTAAAATTAATATCGACATCGATTGATTCCTTTCTTCATTAATCCTTGCAATCATTTCGCACTGTTGCACCAACAAAAAATTTGATAATGATAATTAAGCCTAGGTGTTTGGTTAATGTGATCAAAACATATTAGCATTTAGTTGAATCAATTTAAATGCTGAGTTCATTTTTCTAAAAATGTAATAATTATTGCCAAACGGTTGATTATTATTATGATATTTGGTAGGAAACAAAATACGTCTAGTAATTATTACTATACAGAAGTAGGGTGATCATCCGTACTCTTTTTCTCGAACATGTATTTTTTTTTCGGGCGTCTGAGCGAATTTTCAACGCGTACTCTTTTTTTGTATTACTTTTGGGAGCGAGCGAGGGGATTGGAAGTTATTAAATCATTGTGACACTGTCACACATGAAATATATTAACACATAGTACACAGAATAAGCATGGAATAAGACATTAAGAT
>NW_017306081.1:826369-828308 GCF_001594115.1 Trachymyrmex septentrionalis | reverse complement strand
ATATCATTTTAGATTTAGAAATTTTTTACATAAAGTTGTGTTTTGTTTGTACTGTCTAAATGAATTTAAAAGAAGTTTAAAAGGAATACAAAATAATGCAAGAATACAATAATGTCTGTTTCTATTTTATTTTTTATTTTTCGTTTTTTTTTTTAGTATTCGTCGGTTTTCATGAAAAAAATGATAATATACTCTTGTACTACTTTTTAATGGATGTTCTACTTTATGTGCATTGCATCCGGTCACCCTATACAGAAAGAACAATTTTGCTGAAGTATTGTATTTAAAAATTTAGCTAGATACAGTTCTAAAAATAACATTGTTTAGACCATGAAAATAATTATTTTATTGAGAGCTCCATTTAATTGTTAGTATATCAAAATTTTTTACTCATTATGCTTGAGTTTCTTTATAAATAAATATTTTAATTTAATGAAACAAAATTATTTTTAGATTTGTAACTAACTGAATTTTTAAATGTTCTGGTAAAATCATGTTTTCTGCGTAGTTTTTTTGGAATTTGTTTTTCCTAAGTGTAGTCTCTCTTGGAACGTCACAAATGTATAAACGAGAATACTGACATAAAATTAGGATTTTCGATCCATAGACATCCTCGTTCGGCGCGTGACTGATCTCCTTTCCTTTATCAGGTCGCAGCGGGGTCAGATCAGTTGTGTTGGTTAAAAATTCGGGCCGCGTTCGAATCTCGATACGCAGTTCTGCTCTGCATCCGTTCAATCCGAGTCCCTGGTAGTGATCCTACAATTTAGATTCAGCCTCCCGCGCATCAGGATTTCTGGATTTATGTGCATTTTGATAGCACAGTGATAGAGATGGGCGGCTCTACTGTATATTTCAATATTGTGAACGCGAGCATAATAATCGTGTACATTTCGGCCTGCCACCGGTTGTATATTTCCGATATATCAAACACCCACGTCAGCGCAAAACGTCCTTCAGTTAATATCTATTCAAGGCAGACATTGTCCGCGTATTCTATAACTGGCTGACTTTTCGATGTATTTGTTAGTATATCGTCAAACACTGTGTAGAAAGAACGGTTTTGCTGAAGTATCTACAACTTTAACTAAACACAAATCCAAAAAGAATTTTGTTGGATTATTATAATAATTATATATTAAAAGAGAAGGACATATGTAATTTAATATAAATTTACATAAATTTATGCTTATAAGCACTTAAGATCTAGCTAAACCATTATGGGTATAACCACAATGGAAGGAATAAGGAATTGAGAATAAGGAATAACGATTTCAAGTTATCAGAAACCGTGTATTTCGGTGTATCTGATTTCTGATAGGTTGAAATCGTTATTCCTTATTCCTAATTCCTTGTTCTTTCTATTGTGGCTGCACCCTTAATGGCATTAATTATTTCCTATTGTGTACTCACATGTATGGTCCTATGAGATTCTCAGTTCAATATTAAATGATATAGAACGCTCAAGCTGCTGACTAGTAATAATAATAATATGTTCTTTTAGGATGCCCTATCTCCCCGCGTGGAGCATAGGGCTTCTAATAAGGTTTCAGTCACAATAAATTTTTTTCCAGAATTAGATTGTTAACGTCCAATCCCCAACCTGACGGATCCTGACATATATCCTGATGTATGGGATCTACAATACGTCGGATCCGAACGGCGTTGGTAATCAAAGGTCTCTGAATTACCAGGTAGAGCCATTTTCAATTACTTAAACGCGAAAAATCGTGTATGTGGGCGTAGGTGGGATTGAATCCGGATCTGTACATCGCAAGTCAATTGCATCGAGCGGCAAACTACTTGGTGCCTTTCTGTTTAATAGAATGTCAAAATTTTATGCATCATTGTTCATTATGTTTCCAATATAATTCTGATCATTATTCTGATAGACAAAATTATTCTTGAATCTGTATCAAGCTAAAATTTTAAATACTTT
>NW_017306081.1:824113-826269 GCF_001594115.1 Trachymyrmex septentrionalis | reverse complement strand
ATTCTGATAGACAAAATTATTCTTGAATCTGTATCAAGCTAAAATTTTTAATACTTCATCAAAGTTCTTTTCAAACATGGGTTTAAATTTTCCAAAATATTGTTCAGACATAACGTGGGCGTTTCACTTAACGCTCGCAACGCTCGCGAGCATTGTTTGTCCTTGTTTAAACGACAAGGATGAAATGATTCCATGAGCAGTGTGAGCGTTAAGTGAAACGCAGCCATAGTAATCACATAGAAAAATGGATGATTGATATGGGTCAGACTGGATTGTTCTACTATTCGATAAATCTCGTTTTCGGTCTGGTTCTGTTTCTCTCGTCCGCTCTCTCTTTTATCCATTAAATATATTATCACATTCTTTAGAAAAATTTACCTTAGAAAATTTTTTAAAAATTTAAAATTTACTGCAAGAAAATTTAAGAAATATGAAAAATAAATTGGGACATTTTAAACTTTCGTTTAAAATAATTCTAACTTATTTAAGAAAAACTAGAAATAGTTAAAAAAAACTTAAAACTTATGAAGAATATAAAATATACAATTTTTTATATATTTCTTTCAAGATGCTCATTAAGATTAATACAATATTATTATTAAATTAATCAATTCAATTTATAATATTTTATTTAAGTTTATATTTATGATTGTGATTTTAATGCAATAGTAATCGGCGGTTAGTTTATAGATATTTAAAAATTTATATATAAATATTATTAGGCACCAAAATCTATGCGAGAAAAAGAAAAACAGTTTTGCTGAAATATCTAAAAATTTAACTAGACATAGATCTGAAAATAAAAATTTTATTGGACCATCAAAATAATTATGTAAGACGCTCAAACTGGTTGTTAAAACTGTAGCACTATTCATCATGCTTGAGATTCTTATGTAATTAGTTTAACAATTTAACACTATTATCTTTATAGAAATCAGAAGAACTCCCTTATTTAATTAAAATTAATTTTAGATTTATATTTGGCTAAATTGTTAGGTTACTCCAGAATAATCATTCTTTAAACTTCATGTAGTTTACTCGATCGTATTTGAATCTTCTTTACTTATACGATTTATATAACATTATTCACATTGAACAGTATCTCCTTTTTGTTTTGGTAATTCATGCTTTTAAAGAATCTTTATATTATATACATATAAAACAGCTTATTGTTTTAAAAATATTTTGCAATCTGAATTATATTAGAATATAGTTTAATTTTGGATATCCTCTCTACTGAAAAGTTTTTTTCAACTTTAGTATGCGAGATCTTTAAAGAGAATCTTTGAGACAAACCATCGCTTGGCAACGATCTTACTTGGATTTTCGATGGAAGATCGTAGACATTATCGTGCCGTCACGAGATGGTGGAATTATACCGATGTTTCCTTTTTTTCTCGATGCAACGCTCCTTGTAATACGCAAAATCGGATGCTAAACCCATGGAAGTTAGACAGATGCACCCGGGCCATGATTTGAAATCCAAATCGCCGTCGCTGCATCAAAATCGCCAGGCACAGAGCAACGAATACATCTATATCAAATATATCGTATCTTTACGTTTTTTTCCTTCTTTTTCCATCTCCTTATTTTTTGTTATTCTAATTTTTTATGAATTTTGTTCAACAACAATTCGTAAAAGTGACACTGCGATTACAATGACAATATTATATTGATAAATTGCATACATACTCCTCTTTTTAATCTCGACAGGATGCAAATTCTATAAACTTGCTTGTCGTAGGTTTTGGCCGATTTAACGTCACCTTGAAGGAGATCCTCGAGCGTCTACAAGATTCTATGCATACGTCCTTCAGGATGATCGCGTTAGACGTTTGCATTGGACATTGATGTATATAAAAGTACAGTTCTGTTGGAGACTGAAATAAGTTTCCAGGTGAAATAATAGATCTTTTTTTTCGTTGTTCTCACATTGTGGTAGGTTGGTTCTTTTTCGCTTTTCGCTTTTTTTACTTAAATAATTAAAGATTTTCTTATTAATTTTCTTATAATTAATTTTTGTGTCTCGTTCGAGTAGGGTATATTAAATAATTATTAAATAATTGTGTTCTTTCTTTCGTAAAATTAAACGTTTATTTTCATAAATTATCTGTAAATTATAATTAATAATATAATTTATAATTTAATAAATAATA
>NW_017306081.1:820223-824098 GCF_001594115.1 Trachymyrmex septentrionalis | reverse complement strand
AATAATATAATTTATAATTTGTAAAAAAACGTTTTAATTTTATTAATTTTTAATCGATTCTACATGTACTAATGAGATGAATTTCGACTTTCAAAATGATATCAGCAATAAAAATTAAACAAGTCATTAATTTACTTTGCAAAAATAATGCAAGTATTCAACATCTTCGTATTATAAAAAATAATTAAAAAATATTATACATATATTTTTTTAAATACCTCGTCTATTGCCGATCGGCATTTAGACTGCGCGCGGGTTAGTGAGGTAAAGGACGAGAACTAAATTAAAAATCAGGTGAAAGTTGCAAGTAAATTCTAGCACTAATTTAAACAATCGTGTGACGTTCTTATTGATAAAAAGTATCTGATACTGTTCCATTAGTTGTGTTGATATTTAATTTTTACTTAAGATAGTTGTATCGCAAAATGATTTTTCTTAAGATTTGTTTGAATTTGTTTGAAAAAGAAAGTCACTTGTGAATTCACTTACATCAAAGTCAAAAGCTCCAATATAATCATGATCTTGTAGTGTAAAAAATTTTACAATATACTGTAACAAAATTTAAAACAAATCGTATGCAAACTTCTTCATAAATATCGTGCATAATATCAAGAGAACTATTTTCCAAAATGTGAAAGTCTTCTATTTCGTTAAATGCACATTCTTCATTTATTCCAGCTATATTAACATTATTTTTCTCAACATCAAGTCTGTAATTTTCTACATTACGCAGGAGTTCAGATGTTTCATAAGTTGCATTTATTAATTCATTACGAGATATTTTACACACTAAACATGGACTATTGGCTGAAAAAGATTGAACAAAAACCGCCGTGTTTCATGACGGCCAAGATTATCCGCTACAAATAAGCAACAATTTATATAAATATCCATATTATTATTTATCTTATAAATAGAATAAATATGTAAATATTTTAGTTCTCTGATAAGTGGCAAAAAAGTTTTACAATTTCCAAATTTTTTTCGATCGTTACTATTAAATAATAACACAACTTATATATTAATAAGATGGACTCGAGATGTTAAGAGGTAAAGAATATACAGAACCAATTTTATAAAAGCCAGTTTGAGAACCAAGTGGGTCGTTCACCTTAAATTCATCGTAGTAAAATATGAAAGGAATAATTATCCTATTAGAATATTTTTCTCGTAAGTTTTTTAAATAATTCAGCTTGAATAAGATTCGAAATTCCATTTAATTCCATTATCCAAATAGTTCAGGCCATTTGTTGTAAATGTTTGATTTTTTATTGATTAAAGCATTATAATTGTTTTCCTACAATAAGAAATATTATAGTATAAATTAAAACAAAATAAAAATTAATTTTATGTCGAGTACAAGTATATTACCCAATTCCTGTTTGAATACTGAGTATTCCTTAAAAATGTTATAAACGTTTCCATCATGTCGTTTGATCAAAATTTGTCTCAATTCACGAGATCCATTCTAATGTTTTTTTATAAATGACCAAAGAGCTGCGTTGTACTGCAACCATTGCAAATGCATTTTGCAAACACGTTTAGCTATAATTTATATTGGACTCTGAAAAATTTAATTTCTATTTTCAAAAACTATCATACAATATGTGTCAATGTAAAATCAATTAAATTCATAATATACTAAAAAAATATAGCTTAAAGAAATAATAGCAAATTTCTTATTGTTATTACCGTATAATTAATACTTGATTCTATATCTAAATCATTAATGTTTTTGTTAGTTTCCTTTCGTTTTTTATGTATAATACAAGTCCAATTTGTCGACACTCATCAAGTTTATTTCGATAAAAATCTGGTAATTTTCCTTTTGACATTAATTAATATTATTTTAAATATGGCTGACCTCCGTATATGTGATATATAAGATTATACGAAATTTATTCAAAAAGTATCGCGAATTTTGTTTTTTCAAAAATTATTTATTTATTCATGAATATCTATTTCATCCCCTTCAAAGTAATCCCCATCAGATATTATACACTTGTGCCAACGTTTTTTCCAATCCTCGAAGCACTTCAAAAAATTATTTTTTGTGATCTTGTTCAGCTCCTCCTTCGATGCCGTCTTTATCTCCTCAATCGTAGCGTAGCGTCGTCCTTTCATGGGCCTCTTCAGTTTCGGGAACAAGAAAAAGTCACAGGGGGCCAGATCTGGGGAATACGGTGGCTGCGGCATCATTAGTGTGTTGTTTTTGGTCAAAAATTCGCGCACAAGCAACGATGTGTGAGCAGGGGCGTTATCATGGTGCAAAAGCCAATTTTTGTTCTTCCACAAATCCGGGCGTTTCTGGCGGATTGCTTCGCGCAAATTGCGCATAACTTGCAGGTAATATTCCTTATTGACCGTTCTACCTTGTGGCAAGAACTCATGATGCACCACGCCCCTGTAATCGAAGAAAACTGTAAGCAAAAGCGTCTGGCACGCTCTTCGTCGTTCACATCTTCTCGGCCCTCTGAGAACATTTTGTACCACCGATAAACGTTGCTTCGGTCCAAGGTAGCTTCACCATATGCCACAGTCAACATTCGGAATGCGTCCGCGCACTTAATTTTGTTTTTCACACAAAATTTGATACAGATTCTTTGATCCATTTTTTGGAATAGGCAAAAATCGAAGACGAGCCAAAACACGTGCAAGCAAAGCAGCTGTCAAAAATTAATTGAACATTCAAAATGGCCGAACTTGTCGGCATAAGTGAGAGACATGAGTACCAACATAACACCACAAAAAAATCGAAAATCGAATATACGTAACCCGCGGAAATTCAAAATTCGCGATACTTTTTGAACAGACCTCGTATAATTTTATTTTTATTTGTAAAATTTAAAAAATTATAGAAATCTTTGTTTTACTTTTATAGTTTCTATCAATAGTTATCTTTTCTCAAGAAAACAGCGTATTCCTCCAATGGTAGATATTATTTGTGACACTTCTGTCTCATTTATAGTAAGAAAAGCTTTTTTATCAATATCTTCTTCTATAACACATAAAATATGAATATGAAAACTATAGTGAAAATTTTTGATTTTGTTCCCATTCACACAGCTTCAAATGACCTCCAAGTGACCTTAACCTAGACTCTCAAGAAGGTTAAGGTCATTGACCTTTTCCATCGCTCGTTATTCATTAAACATTTATTAATGAAAACGTTTTTATGAATAATAAGTAATTTTCGAACACATGATACATATTTCAGCAATATAGTATAAGTTTTGCTCCTCGTAAGTTGATATTTGTGTGTTCGTATTAGGAATTTAAGAATAATAATATTGTGGAAAAGAACCACATTGTTATTTGAGTACATTGTAACAGTCCTTTGTCTGACTTTGGTAGAGCAAAGAAGTTGTGCCATGATTTTCTTCATTTAACTTACAATTATCTTATAAAAGATCTTAAAAAATCTTATAAACTATTTATGCAATATGCAAGTGATGCGACGAGAAGTTATGTGTTCGCATTGTCAGCAAATAGTGCATTTACGTTATACTGCAACGTTGCCTATTATACAATGGTGTTAACCATTATTATAAGCAAGTTTGAGGACATAAAAGAATAAGGAAAGTGTGTAATTTTACAATTAGTCCTTTTCAAGGCACATGATTTTCACAATCACGATTGGGAATAGAAAAGACGTGTCGTTTTATTGGATACTTCCTTATAATGCGACATACCTTCACGACATTTTCTTATGCAGTAATTACAAATGTCTTCTACAAATATTGTCGATTGGACTAATTTCTGTCGAGAAGTATGTATAAATTGTAATTGTTTTATTTTCTTGCTTTATTTCGTTTGATTTGACGCGAACCGACTCTCACTTGATGTACCATGGTTGGGTTAGGATTAGGTTATTA
>NW_017306081.1:804854-820123 GCF_001594115.1 Trachymyrmex septentrionalis | reverse complement strand
AATTGTTTTATTTTCTTGCTTTATTTCGTTTGATTTGACGCGAACCGATTCTCACTTGATGTACCATGGATGGGTTAGGATTAGGTTATTATATGTATACTCATGAGTATTAATAATCTAATCCTAACCCAACCATATATCATGGTTTGACTAGGGTTAGGTTATTATATACCCATATAGTATATAATAATTTAACCTTAAATAAACAATACATAACATATTATAGGACCGTATATGTGATAACATAAATTATAAAAATCAAAGCCTTAAATGGTATAGCTGGAGCTTAAATGCTTGTATGATTCTTGTGTAAATTTATACATTATATATGTAGTCCCTAGAAACCGCAGAAAAAAATTGTTTATTTACGCTTAAAGAGACGTTGTTCCTTCATATGCCAATTATTGCGAAGAATATTACTAAGGCCTCAGTAGTTTAAAGGCTTAGGACGCTCGCATGGAATGCAAAATATGCGACCGAAGTAATATTTTCCGCACAATAAGAATTAATTATTTACAGATTTTAATATGTTATTCAACATTATTAAGATCGTTTCGAAGATGCAAATAAGCATCAAATATTTGTTGAATTGTTAGTCAATTTAATTCGTGATATTATTGCGATAATTTAGTAGAGTTAGCGTTTTCAAGATCGAAAAATATATCATTTCGGCGCGCGTTTCTGGGAACTGTATACGTAGTATAATTTACACAAGAATCATACAAGCATTTAAAATCCAGCTAAATCGTTTAAGGCTTTGATTTCTGTAATTAATGTCACATATAATATATTATATTGTTTTTTTTTATTGTTCCTGTGAAAAATCGTGCACAAATGTTAACGAGAATAATTCAGGAACGTATTGCATCAGGCAATATAAGTTACAGTGATTCGTGAGAAGAATATGTACTTTTAAAAGAACTTGATTATGTGCATCAGACCGTTGATCACTCTGTTAATTTTGTTAACCCTGAATCTGGTACACATATAATACATAAAGTATTGAGCGGTTATGGCGTAATGTTCTGCTATACCATAATTTGGTGTACGAGAAGGATACTACGAACATTATTTAGCAAAATTTATGTTTAAAAACAATATAATTTTAATGATAGAATACGGCATTTTTTTAAATTAATGGCTTCTTTATATCAAATGATGCATCGTCAAGTAATGAATAAAATATTATACATTCTTCATGTTGAAATGTGTATGTTGTGTTAAAAAAATGTCCTATTCATAAAAACATTTTTCATTAATAACTTTTTAATGAATAATGAGCGACGGAAAAGATCAATGACCTTCTTGGGAGTCAAGGTCACTCGGAGGTCATTTGGGAATAGCTGTGTAAAGGGGAATATTTACCCTTTTTTGAATTTTAAAATATTTTAAAATTTGTATTTAAAAAAATTGACAAGTTTTCTAAAGTTATTATAACATTATAAAAATTCTGGAAAATTCTAAAATTTATATAAAAATTGTAAAAAAAATGTTATCATCCTGGTAAAATTCTGATCGCAATTACACCATTTCAGTTTCATAAATACATCCGGCAACAAATTAAAAAATGCGTTGTATATATTTAGGGCTGCCATCCGTCGTCTTTTTCCTCTTACCTCGTCCTCTTCTTTAGGACATCCAGAGACGTTCAGGGAGATTTTGCAAAGATGTCCGGGATAATTATGGCCGGAATCCATAGTCTGTTTTTAATTTCAAGCAATGTCTTAAGATGCTAATATGGCTCTCTGATTGGTTCATGCATTAGCTTAAGACCATCTCAAATCTTGAGCAATGTCTATGGATTCCGCTCTATGAGTAATAATTCCGGAAAAATCTTCCTGGATGTTCCCGAACGCTTTAAAAGAGACGATGTCCAAGGAAGAAGACTACAAATAATAGCCCTATATATTGCCATATACAATATATTGTACACATATGTACAAGGATACAAATGTTTTAAACACCCAAAGTTGCACACGTATTAAAAAAGATATGAGAAGGAAGAAAAGAAGACACGAGAAGCCATTTGTGTTCCCGTGCGTACTTACCAATAAATCGATCGTACCATTTCAACAGATTCCATTTGTCCAATGTTGTTCTGATGAATTCTTTGTCATACATTCATATTTATTCAAGTCTTACACTAACTTTTACAAAAATCAACATTGAGTACAACACTCGGTCGCAAAACACATTCTCTGCGCCCGGTCCATGCAAACAAGTAGTGCCGTCTAAACAAAAACCGTTTGTTTCGCGTCGAGTATTCTTACGCGTCAGGCGTGCGCATTTGAAAAGAGTACGTATTTGATCGAGTTTTCAGACCGGTATTCATACACAGTCGATTCTTATATTTAAGACCATCTTTAGTACAAACTTAAGACGTCATCATTGAACCGTATATTATATCATCTTAAGATATTATTATATATCATCGTAAGATATCTCAATATCTCTTGAAATAAGAATTGACTCATACGAATACCACGGATGTAAGATCATTCTTAGTGCAAAATAGCGATCGTTTATACGATTATTTTATGATCGTAATTTACAGTCATTTCCATTATAATTCATAAAAATTATATTTTTCTCAAATTTGTATCCATTTCTATCAATGTAGATTAATTTGGATTTAACTGATATTTTTCTTATTTTCCTAATTCTTAGTGCTAGAACAAGATAAATTAATTAAACCGAGATTAATTTACACTGATGAAATAGACATTATAAAATTAATTGTTCTGATATCTGTAATTGTATAATAACTATAATTTAATAGCATCAGCTCGTTAAAAAATGTTTCATGCATGAATATATATAAATATGTATAAACATATATGTATAAACACGTATAAATATTCATATACATGCATAATTCTATATGAAATATGTCCATACATGTTTATATATCCTTTTTTCTTTTGTAAAATTACTTTTCAGTATAATAGAAATAATAATAGTAATGTGAAAATATTAAAAATAATTAAAAAAGTAATTTTCGTACTATTTGTTTAAAAAAAAATTAAGTTTGAAGAAATATAAAAAAATTACTTACGTACAGTGTTGGATCTTATCTAGATAAAATTATCTAGATGATCATCTAGATGAAAATGTACACTAATTCAGTCACAGAAAAGGCAAAATCTTGTATTTTTTATTAATTGTGAGTAATAATGAAATTAAATTAAAACTAATATAGTAATAAATTATATAGACTCGTTTAATTGATACGACAAACAATTAAAAAATTCATACAAAAGGCTATAGGAGTCAACCTTTGGCTGACAATTTTGAGATATACCTACATTTAATTAATAATACTATATGATTTTGTACGTTTTGACTCCTGTTATCTTTACTGTTATAATCTTTTAATATTACAGCACTTAATATATCGCAGTCAATGTCTTCAAAGTTTCTCTGCTTTTGTATGTTACCATTGTGGATAAAAACTCAAGCTAAAATTAAAAAAAATCGTTGAAGAAGATGAATAATATAGAGGAAAACAGAAATAAAAATTGTGCTCACTTCACGGAGTCAACAAGTCACATACAAAGTAATAGTAAATCATACGAGAATTGCAGAATGTCATCGCAAATTAAAATTAAAGACATTTACTGAGATATATTGTATTAAATGCTGTAATATTAAGGTTAAAATGCTGAAGATGATTGAAATAGGAATCAAAATCATATGTTATTATTAATTAAATGTACATCTCAAAATTTTGAATAACCAGAAGTTGACTCCTATAGCCTTTTGTATGAATTTTTTTATTATTTGTTGTAACTGTAAGTATAAGTTTTAAAAATAAAAAAAATTATCTGGAAAATTTTAGATAAATTTTAAGATAAATTTGTCTAGATTAAATGAATTTAATTGAATCATCTTTTTATCTTATCTAAGATAAATTTCCAAATTTTTATCTTATCTTTATCTAGCTAATTTTAAAATCATCTATGCACAACATTGCTTACGTATAATTATATATAAAATTATGCATAATTACGAGCAATTTTTTCTTACATTTTTCCCAAATTATTTTTTTCTAAAACAAACAATGCGAAAATTATCCTTTTAATTATTTTTCACATTACTATTATTTCTATATATATTACACTAAAAAATAATTTTACAAAAGAAAGAAGGAAGTATGAACATGTATGGGGACATATTTTGTATATAATTATACATGTTTATGAATATTTATGCGTGTTTATATACGTTTATACATATTTATATATATTCATGCATAAAAAACTTTTTACCGGGAGAAAAAAATAACTTATTACACTTACTATATATTATAAATTATACTTAACAAAACTATAATAATTTAATGTATTTATAAATTAGAATATCTTTACAAAAGAGTGCTATAGGAATATTTAAAATTTATTATTAAAAATCATTATATTTATATGTATTAAAGTAAAAATCTATCATACATTAACTTATAATAAATATATAGAGTATATTTTATAAATTAGTGTAATTGAGGCAAACATGTTACAATATGCATTTATCTAATAATAGCAAACAGTTTTTTTTAATCAAATAAATTTTGAATTAATTTTAAAAAAATTAAGCAAATAATTTACGTTAATTTAAACAATAAATGTAAACTTTGTTTTCTGCATAATATATTTTGTTGACACAAATAAGAAGTTTTATACCGCCAATCATAACATGTCTACTAAATATATATTTTGGTTACGCTAACCTAACCAAATTTGTGAATTTTGTTTTCTCTATAATAAATTTGATTGACACAAGCAAAAAATGTCGGACTGCCAATCATAATGCTCACCAAATATTTTGATTGCAGTTAAAAAAATAATTTTTTCTATGCATTACGTAAAATAAAAATATATACATAGTGAAAGTAAAAAGTATTCGTACAATGAAATTTTTTATGAAAAAAGTCTTATTTATAGAAAATAAACATTAATTAGCAATTTTATATGATGAATACATTCTGTTCTAATATAAACAACCGAGCTTTGCATGTATTTCTTATTTTAGAAGTTAAATTTTTCGACTTTCTGTACTAATACTTTTTGATCGTCCAAACAATACAGTTTTTAATTTTCACTTATTTTTCAGATGATACATTTTCTATAATTAATACTTGTTGGGTATATAATTTTAAGAAACATACAGTCTATTTTATTTTTTTATGAATAAATTGTTAATTATCCAGTAAGAAATAACCGTCAATTAAACGTCGAATTAACGTTAAATTGGTGGCTGAAATCATCGATATTTATTTGACATCAATTAGATGATTCATTTCTTGCTGGATAATATTTACTTTTTAAACATAAAGTTTTTTTAAAAAATATTTTTTCTGTCAGAATACTTTTTGCGCTCACTGTATATGTGAAATGCCATTATTGTTACAACATAATCTAATCTAACCATTGTATTATGTGAATATATATAATTCCATAGTAGTGAGCAACTACATAAATAGTTGCTCCATATTTTACAATTTAATTTAGTTGGCATCATCAGATTTCTGTGTAGACCAACTATACTGATTTTTTCGTGTACCTAACTATTAAAAAAAAATAGTAACAATTATCTGACAATAATTGTATAAATGTAGGATGTTTTTTAAAAAAGAATTGACATTAATAATAAAAAAATATTGTATGTCATCGCAATAATGTTTGTGAAAGCAAGAAAGAAATCGTAATTATTTATTGAACAAGCTGAAGCAAATAAAAATATTTTATAATAATGACAATCAGAAAAAGTAGATCCGACACTGTCCTTAAATGTGTGCGCGTGTGTGCGTATGTGTGTGTGTGTGTGCGTGTGCACGTGCGTGTGCGTGCGTGCATGCGTATATGTGTGTGGGGTTAAGGATTTCTCAAAAACATCTTTTTATCTGGAGAGTGATTAGTTTCAAAAGCCTTATTGTTCGTAAAAACAATAATAAACTAACAAATGAACCTACTAGATGATTAGATTTGTGATGAATGATTTAATTTACAATTAGTAAACTATACTGTCCCAAGTTTGCGATACAAAATACTGTATCATAGTAATTTTGGAAAAATTTAGGAAAAATTAAGTCAAAAAGTTGTTCATACATTTTAATTTTTATTAATAGTTTTTAAAATATAAGAATTTAAATATGACTAATTACAGAATACATTTAAGTGGTCATCTGTGCTAAAGTGCGCTCTCACCAATTCACTATTTTGCTACAAATACGACTCATGGACAGATAGTCATCTAAACGTAGTCGTAATTGGTAAATTTAAACCCTTATTATCTTAAAAATTACTGTCCTAACAGCATAAAACATTCTCAGGATGAACCTAAATACATCCTAAGTATCCTGGGATATACACGGGAAATGTTCAGATCATCATATTAAGAAAATTTTAGAACTATATAGTCTATAGTCTAATTAAATAAGTGCCTAAAAATGTCTTAAACACCTTTATAACATTTTAATCCGAAGTTCTAAATATATCTATCTGTAATCCTCAGGATCTATTTTTGGATTTTTCTAATATTATAGGCTACCGCTAAGTGTTGTTTCTCGCATTTAAAATTTAGTTAAGATCTCTGTATAACCAAATTTATGTAAGCTCACTGTCGTAATTATTTGTACTGAATTTTTGTATGTACTCAGTAGAGATATGATTGTGTTTTTTACCTATATCAATGAAATTAATGATTATAACGATATTTTGCAAAATATTTCAATCTTGTAAATTCAGTACACTTTATCCAAGAGATATCTTGCGATAGAGATATCCTTAGGATATTTTTAGAATATCTCTTGGAGGTCTATATTGTATGGAAAGTAATAGAATTGTCCCAATGATTATGGATCGACATTTTTAGGACTTTGAATTTGGACGTTCAGTAAATGTATGTAAGATATAATGAGGCGCTTATTTAAATTTTAATGAGGTAATTATTTGTATTTTATAGAACATTCTCAAGAACATCCCTAAACTATAACAGGATATTCCGTTTATCAGAAGGATCCCGTTTGATCACATCTCGATTGGACATCATCAATCAGTGGACAGGTATTTAGGGGCTTTCTAGTCTCAAGCGCTATGAGTGGTTCATAACCAATCGAACCATGTCCAATCGGGTGGCACTCTCGTTTAGTTAGTGGGACGTCCACAGGGCATCCCTATGTTATTAGAGTGCTTAAAATAAAAATTTAAAAATAATTTTCTTACTTAATTTTTGTCACTACAGTATTTTGAGTCGCAAATTTTAGGATATTCCATATGCTTAATCTCGTAAAGTAATAATAAAAATTGTTCAATGATTAACAATATTAATCTTTGTTTATGTTCTGCAGTAGATATTGTTAGTTTCATTATTAAATAGCTTATCTGTTCCTTCGATAATTCTAGACAAATTCTAGACTAATTAAATTATTAGTCTAATAGTAGAGGAAAGTTCCTGATGATGACATAAATCTTCTAAGAAGACACCTTCTTATTTTTCGGAAGCTAAACTTTGTTAATATTGATAAAACTACGATCTGTTTAGGTGAAAAAAATAAAAATCCATAATATATATATTTGTTGCTTTTTTCTGCTTATATAAAATTAGCCAAAACAAATTCTACAAACGCGAAAATAAAATTCTTACGTTCTTTTGCAAATTATACATATATTTTAAATAATAGTGAGTATATTATTGGTGATATTAGATCGTTTTATATGCTTCCTAAATCTGTATTATTTATATTTTTCTCTTCCTTATTTTTTAATAGTACAATTTTAAACATAAAATCGGGGTGTAGAGTAAACCAGCATAAACCGGCATAAACTGGTATCGGCGATCTTTCTCTCTAATATATAAATAAATTATTAATAATAGTATATAATTGTACTTCGTGCTTTGCTTTTTAATTAATTTTCTTAAAGTTTAAAAAAATTAAATTATTAAAATTTCTAAAAATTGGAAATATTATTTAAATAAATTTATTTTAAAATTTTAATACTCCTTTAAAAATTTTTATATTCCTCTCGTTTTTTTTTTGGAAGAGACGAGACGCGAAAAAACAAATGACAGATGATAATCTCGAAAATGTTATTTTAAACGAGACGAAAATTACTGAAGCGAGAATTCCAAGATTCTCATATTGAAATGCATTCGTTCAAGTAAAAAATACGCGGAAAAACGAAGAGAGCCAGCCTATCGCAACATAACACAATTTACTCTCTTACAGATTTTAAATTATAATCTACAAGAATAAATGTTTAATTATAATGTTACAAACATAGATTATACAAATAATCCGTATTGTTTAAAATTTTCGTATTTTTTTAGAAAGTGTTATTTCTAATTAATGTAATTTTTATTTTCACTTTTATTTTTACTGTGTCTCACAACCGAGTATTTCGCTCGGGCAGATTCCTAGTGGCAACGTAAGTCGCCATTGAAACGCGTTCTATTCGATACCGCGACTCGTCTAACCTGAACATGAGCTGTTTTTGTTGAAGATCGCCGCCTAGAAGAATCCACAAGACCAGTTCGTCTAGCTTAGAACTCTAAGTACACGATCGTGACCTCGGATTGCTCGATAGACGAGAACGTGTCTCGAATGCTGCTACAAATTGTTGCAGGTTTTTGAATGAGAAAACTTGTCTGCGCTTTAAAATAAATTAAAATCAAATTTGCATGTAAGCCTAATTTAATGTGTTTGATAAATATTGTCTTGTGCGATAATAACAGGTTTTAATAATCTTTCACGAGTCGAAACTATAAGCTTATTGATCTAAATTTTTATTCAATCAACAAATCATAATTTGAAAAGTACATTAAATTAAAGAAGTTAGAGGTAATAGTTTAATCTAATTAACAATTATTTGATGGTGTTGATGCTTACAAATACTAATGTTCTGCTCCTTTGGACCTGCGCAGAAGCATGACCGGTAGGCAACAAAAGTGAATATTGAATCGCACTGGCTGGTTGGGCAGACTAATTTCCCTTTTATCGGACGGCCGCTTGGCCGCGATAATTGGATGCTCGTCGCGAAAGTTCGTCCGCGGGTGAAATTAAATGGTGCGACATTCAAACGTGAGAGAGCACCCGAAAACCGGTTTCGCCGCAATGCTCGCATCGCAAGATGCGGCTGGTCGACCGGACGGCCGGTTCGAGATAAATCGACACGGAAGAGTGTCGTAATCGAAGAGACCGGAGAAGAATCGCGGACACTATCCCACGTGGGGCGTAATACAGGTGCCAAGCGCGTAAGATAATCTTTCGTCTTTCCATCCGCGAAAAATCGGGCTTCTCATTAGCTTCTCGTCAGTCATTAAGAAAATTATTGATTTAGAAGGAATAGATTGACACTAAATGATCACATTCATATATGTATAATAGATCAAGCTGAAGTGAATATTAACCGCTGTAACGGAGCTTCGCGAATGGGAGCGAGAAAAAGTAACAACGACAAAGAAGTAATCCATTTCATTGCGACTCGTCGCTTGCAACTTCTAAAATTATCTTCTTTGCAACCATTGCATGAAATACATTTTCATTTATGTGTGTATTTTTATATATGTATGGGGAAACAGTTGGGAGAAAGTTTAAGGAGTGATTCTAGATGATAAAAAAAAAAGTAAGACGGAAAAAAATAATAAAATTACTGTTTCTTCTAATTGTGTGTAAATGTTTAAATATTCACGTACTTTCTATGTAAATATTTTAGCATTCAGAATTACAAAGTCATAATGGACAACGAATAATAAAATTTTGATGGAAACTTTGTTTTTTAATTATAAATATTATATTTAAATATTCATATGTTTTAAGCTCTTTTTATGTAAGTATTTAAACATTTATAATTAAAAAAAATAAATTTATAATCGCAATTTTATTCTTCTTAATTTTCGTCATCATATTTTATCATAATTGAATATAAAATATATTTATTAATAGTAAGAATCTTTATTTTAGACTGATATATATATATATATATATGTGTGAGAAACACAATCAATACTAGAAAAATGCCTATTACGGTCGAAGCTGGATCTTCATTGCTTTAAATAATTAAATCTTGAATTACTAATTAATACATTATATGTGTACTTGCATATATACCTTGTATATTATAGTCTTCTTTTTAGAACTGCACGCCGAATTGTTTTTTTCGGACTATAAATTCAATTAAAACTACTCTAATAATCGCGAATTAAATTGACAAGCAATTTAATAATTTGATGCTACCATCAAGCATCATATTATAAAGATGTTAATATGTTAAAACTGTTAATACATTTATTGCGAAAAATATTACCTCGGGACGTGAACCCGGATTTCTTGTATTCCGTACGAGAATTCTAAGCCATTAGACCACCGAGGCATTTATTTAACAGAATATTCTTTTTTATTATCTAGAATCACTCCTTAAACTTTCTCCTATTTGTAGTCAAATATACAATAAAATATTTAAAAATATGTAAAAACATAAATAAAAATGTGTTTCATACCGTGGCCGCAAAGAGGATAATTCGAAAAGTTGCAAGTGGCAAGTTGCGTTGAAATGGACTACTTCGTTGTTACTTTTTCTCACTCCCATTTGCGAAGCTCCGTTACAGCGTGAGTGTTAATATTCGCATTGGCTCGATCTAGAACCAAATACCTATTCATCTATTCGGTTACGAGAGAGCTTTGACGTAACGATTCCGCGTTCGCGATCGACGAACGAGACGCTTCGGTAATGACCTAGGTGCTTTTTAGCGCGAATAAATCCGTACGTTATCCCTGATATTTTTACATTAAAGTTAACTACTGAAGTACGGGATTAAAGAATGGACAGCTTAGGATATAATCTTAACATTATTATTCCACGTATCGAATATACTTTTGACGCTAATATTCGTGAAATCGTTGCGAAATTAAATTCTTAGCGATATCATTTTACAATTAGTGAAAGAAAAAAATGATTTGGCATTTCGACATTTTTGACAAAGAAGCGAGGTCGCAAAAAATCAAAGTGTCAAATTTTTCGCCAAAAAGTAGAGGTGTCAGGTTTTTTTGGAGATTGAAATTAGATGCCAGTATATCAGCCGATCGAATTACGCGGATCGTCGAAATTCCATTCATCTTCAAAAATGCCTTAGCTCAATATAACATAAATGATGAGAAAATTTCACGCAATGAAAAAAATGTCGATGTAGAGAGAAACTTAGGACTTTCCGTGTCTAGATCGAGACATAAAAAAACTTTTACCTTCGATCGGCATCAGCATGTCTATCGTTTCTCGTAACGATTCGCGGCGCGAAGCGTCGGACTGAGAGCATGGGGCGCGCGAAGTCGCGCGAATCGAGAGGCTCTGCTTTGTACATAAATGTATTCGTCGCGAATTTTGCAATTGCCATATCCATCGACCGAGATATCTGTTCCCGTTCACCCCTCGGTCGCGTTACGTTATGCACCGTGCTTATCCATGCTTATATAAAAGAGCGCCTCTCTTGACCGTTAGAGCTCAATGCATGACCGCTACATGCAGATCGAGCGTGTCAACGCGAACGCGCCTCTCAGGGAGATATCTCGCATGTGCATGCTCCCGATCGCGCGTCGCGTCGCGTCGCGTCGCGTCGCGTTGCGTCGCGTCGGCGGAGACGGGGCTGCAGGGGAGTATGCCCGTTACATTTTCAGTAATTTCTTACGCAACTCGTCGAGCCGCATTGGAATCCTGCCGTCTGTCTAAATGTGATTCGGCCGACTCTGCGTCGATTCTGTTCATTTGCATGTCTCCTTCCAATCCATCGCGCTTCCCATCCATCCATTATATACCTACGTTTGGACGAGCTTCCTGAATTTATTGATGAATTTATTGACCCAGCTAGCCGGACGTGACTGCTGATTGACGTTGATAGAATATATATTATTTTCTCATCTCTTATGGAGGAACTATCAAATAATGCGAATTTGTCCTAGAAATACGGTACTGATTAATTTCATGCTAAAAGATAATAATTATGTAATTCTTTTTTCAATATTATTTTGTAAAGTCTTTACAATGTTTTAAAGATGCTTGTGAGTAATATCAAATATTGCTTTTTAATTTAAATGTGCAATATTACGTACTCTAACTTCAGTCGAGGACTATTGTCAGTTTCAAGACTGACGAATAATCGATTTGAAATTGTACAAAAATTACACAAAAATATTATTAGGCATCAAGATCCGCTTTAATTAAATGTGACCTTCTTCGCTCATGTGTCGGACATTTCTCAATCAATTTTATTTATTATTATTTATTTATTTTGGCTGTGGTTCACTTTAAGCTATAAATGGTTGAAGTATTCTTTGATTGATCAATTAGTATAATTTTTTCTTCTAATAATCAATCAAACGCTTTAAAAGATTTATAGTGTTAACTGGACTGCACCTCTTTTGGAACATTAATAGCATCAAGCGACTTTCAATAATCAAAATAAGTAGTTAATTACTATTTTCCAGTGTTGTATAAAGATTCTCGTAGACAGTAAAAAAATTGAAATTCAAGTATAAAAGAAATTGTTTCGATGATCAAAGTGATAAGACGTTTGTACGGAATAAGGGAGATGTATGTATGTTCAAATTCGCCTCAGATGACATTTTTTGCAATAAATTCTTTACAGTTTCTTAAGGATGTTCGTAAGTATTAATAATAATAAATTACATGTCAACAATTCAATTTATAATATTATGTACTTCGGCTTCAGTCTAGGACTGTATTTCAAGATCGACAAATATGTATAGTATGATCGGCGCGTAGTTTGTTTCAACAAAAAAATATTATTAGGCATCAAGATCCTCTTTGATGAAATAGACGACTTATTTGTGTTGATGAAAGAAATTATTCGCTAGATCTGCCATAATAGCTTGGATCCAAAAAGACCTTCTTTGAGTAACACGTGGCACAGTTGCGAATAATGCGAAAATTTTCTCAAAAGTCATGTTTATTTCGTGACGATAGTCCTCGAGGTCTTCAAATAGGACGCAGATAAATCACAGGTATGTCGTAATCGATGTCGGGCTCTTGCGCATTAGAGAACGACGAAGTATTTTATCTGTTTTCTGTGTATGAAGTGCAAAAACATCGAGGGATCAATGACGCCGAGGTAGAAAGGATGGATTTTTTAGCGCGTCAAACAGATTCTATGGTGTTCCGCTGCGGTGGCGGTCTTCGAAGACCTCTCTATTTTCCACTGTCCTACAAATCCAGGCAAAAGGACGAGCGGGGTTGCAAGGCAGGCGACCATCACCACGTCCCGCTACCAATCTTATTCATTGCTAATCCGGATAACCTTGATTTTCGGTGCTGGTCGCCTTCGTACCAGTCGTCTTGGAATATATCTGCGACACTTTTTATCGTCGACGCATCTATCTGCGACCAGATCGACGGCGTGACCATCAAAATCAGCCGAGAATAAATATCAAATTTTGGCCATGCATCGTACTGTCTCAAGGAGAAGACATCCAAAGATTTACCGCGAATGAAGATGAACGTTGTGATGGAAACTGACGGATTAAAAACGACATAGTTTTTTTTTTCCGTATTTTTAAGCAATACTTTAAAACGATCTGTTTCATTTTCAACTTGGGAATTCTTCCAACAATTCGTCACTTTAACATTTCTTAATTATTTAAATATATAAATAATCATAATAAGGAATATGAATTCGCGCCATAAGTAGTGGTGTTGTTTCTGTTCGTCCTTCATTGCTGTTGAGTACTTGACAAAAGTGTGTCATCGAGCTGTTTATCTCACTTTCTTTGGCTTCGTCTCTCTCTCTCTCTCTCTCTCTCTCTCTCTCTCTCTCTCTCTTTCTCTCTGTAATAATTACATTAACAATTCACTTTTATTTCGGTTCTTAGTGAGATAATTTATTACACAGTATTAATTAAATGTATTCAGTTCTTCCTTAAAATGTATTTATAATACATCTTTGATGAAAATAAAAATCGGAGATAATCGGCGTAAATAGGAGAGTAACAGAAGTGTAAATGAAACTTTTAGAAGGTGAAAATTGAAACATGAAAGAAGCATTTACGCTTCTTTTATATTTTGATGTTTCAATTTTTGCTAAAAAGTTTACGTTTCTGTTACTTTCCTGTTATATTTGTTTTACACTCCGATTTTTATTTTCAGGGATATTAATTATTTTTATTAATATCTAAATTTCAATGAAAGAGAAAGAAAGAAAGAGAGAAAGAGAGAGAGAGAGAGAGAGAAAAGTATTTGTTACTTGTGATAATTGTATCGTAAAATAATTATGATTTACTAGAAAAATTATTTTGTTCTATGAACTAAAATTTCGCTATAGCAACAAAAATTTGGGTAAAACGTATCAAACAAAAATTGTTGGTTATAATATATCAAAGAAAGCTCTAATTTTATATGATATACCACATTTTATTGGTACACAGAAAGAATGGTTTTATTAAAGTATTTAAAATAGTTATTAATAAATACAGATTGAAAAATAGTTTTAATGAATTATCGAAATAAGTGAAGTAATTGTGAAGAACGGTTAAGCTAGTTGATAAAACATCAAAATTTTTTGCAATATTGCTCATCAATGTTTGAATTTCTTACACAATTATTTCAATGATTTAAAATTACTTTCAGATCTGTATCTAGCTTAATTTTTAGATCTTATCAAAATCATTCTTTCCATATATAAACAAATATTTTTGTTATTTACAAAGCAGTAAAATGTATTTTGCAGAAAAGCAACTAAATTTTTTATCACATAAACAAAATATTTGATTGTTGTAAAAAAATGTTAAAAAATATCTCTATTAAACAATTAAAAATTTTTTTCCCTAGTACTAGGAACGCCATTTTTACATTTTTAGACTGTAATGTTAGTAATAATGATTGTATTTATAGATTTATATATCTTTTTGATACACAGAATGTAACCATAATCGTATCTAAATATAATTATTAATAATTATTATAATTATTACTATTAATATTATAGTAGTAATAACTAAAAATAAAATTCTTAAAAAGTAGTTCTTTAGTAGTGCTGAAAATTTAGGGCGCCTTATCAGGGCTCATCCAAAATTCTGAATAATTTGGATAAAATATAAAAATTATATGTATATCTTAATAATATAAAATAGTATGAAAGATACGATAGTAAGTCAAGACATCTTACTATATCTTCATCAAACGAAAACAAGGTGAGATTATGTTTACTTTTCGAGATTAAATTTATATGCTAGTTTATATATTATATGCACGTAAATGTCTTTCCAGAATGGC
>NW_017306081.1:795166-804754 GCF_001594115.1 Trachymyrmex septentrionalis | reverse complement strand
AAGGTGAGATTATGTTTACTTTTCGAGATTAAATTTATATGCTAGTTTATATATTAACACTTTTTTTGTGACCATTAGAATCCTAATTTTTTGAACTATCATAATTTCGTTTTTGAGAAAAGTCTATGGTAAGATTTGTATGCAGTTAGTCAAAGAAGCATCTCTGAGCCTTATCACTAAGTTATACATGAAAAGTTACATTTCCAACATTTCTGTTCTTTCTTATTTCATCTTTAATCTACCGTAGAATTTTGCACATGTCATTTTCGATACTTCAACTTCATTATATAAAAAAATTAGGCATTTCTATGGTAACTCGATTTACTAAAGAACCACCTTAAGCATAATTATTTTATCATGCGATTGTAGCCACGTTTATAGTAAACACTTTTGCTCTCATTGTCAATTATTTACAAGTATAAGAGAACAAAGAGAGAATTATAAAATCGGAAAAAAAAGATTAATACTGAAACGAAAACGCGTAAAATTAAAAAAATAAAAATTTTTGAATTGCTGAAATTTTCTAAATCGCTATTTCCTCCTGATCACGTATTCTTACGTATATAAATTACGGGAAGTGACGTGCTTTGAACAGATTCCTGCGCTACGTGAACGCGTACGAAAGCGAAATGAAAAATCGTCCCGACGACGGTGGAAATGACAACGACGACAACGACGGTGACGAGAAAAAGGAGGACGACGATGACTACGATGACAGCGGCAGTGAGCTTCCGGCTATGACTCGCAAACGGAGAAGAGGGCTTTCCCGTTATGCGCCTCGTCTCTAGAGTTGATTTGGCGAGAGCTGGCAGCGGTGGCGGCGGGCAGAGAAGCCGGTACCGCTAGCTTCCCAGAAATCGACTCTCGATAATACGACTCGATACGGATGAAGTAATCTCTCTACTGTCGCGGTCAGTGAGAGGGAAAAAAACCGCGGCACCGATCGGTGGGGGCATACCACTCGGTCCCCTGGGGGAGGGGGGAGGGGCAGGGGGGAGAAGGTAGCGGGAGGATCCGGCGGAGGATAGGTGCACATACGTACCACCATAATTTTCATGCTTTATTCATATTAATTTGAACGAATTCTCCTTGTAGAAATTTCATACCGGAAGACAGGGTTTGATTTTTTTTCTTTTTAGTATTAATTATTTTGAGTATTAAAAGCATTGCTCAAGTTCAGTGCTTCTAATACTCAAGGTAAGTAATATGTTGGTCAGTAGGTTGCTTTTAGGGCTCTTGTCCACTCACTGTTATCTCAAATTGTAACCTCAGAGACATGAGAAAATGCATAATAGAAATTCTTACAAATTATATTCGAATAGAAATATTTTTTTCAATAAAATAATATTTTCAATCGATAGAATAGACTTATAAAATATATCGAAAACTGTTCTTCTGTTTCGGGAAAAAATTAAATCACATATTTACTTTTATATACAATATTATTATTAATTTGATTGATTTTTCCAGAGTTATAATCGTAGCTCAGTTTTTGATTATGTACGGTTTAATTAATAAAACAAAAAAAGGAGTAAATTTTACAAATCGATTCTATTGATTGTAAGTGTTATTCAAAATTTATAATATTTCCGTATTAATATATCTCGCAATTCTTATTGTGTATTTTTTTGCTTCTAACATCACAATCTCAGATAGTAGTAATGAGTGAATTTTAATATTCAAAATGAGTAATTTCCAGTATTAAATTGGCCAGCATTAAATTAGATTTTTGTAAAGGTCAAGAGTGTTTGCCTTATTGTGCTTTTTGTATCCAAATTACTTCTCTTCCGCTTAATTTACATTTTTTTTCGGCTATCTTGATATACATTTTTACTCAAAAGATTATTTTTATAGAATTCATTCTGAGTTTATAAATCGTTTATGTATCAGAAAAACGGAATATGTAAGTTCTCAATATCGATAGTGAGCAGGTTGCATATATGTTTCTTATTGTAAGAATAACATCGTATTTCTATTTTTACATCCACAGAATGGAAGATGCAGACATGTTAATCTCAAACATCTTCAGGACAAGAATTTTAATTCTTGATTTTCCTTACTATTATATAATTACACAAATGTATATATCACACGTGTGACTTATCTTTTTCATTATTCCAAGAAAAATTCGAAGACTGACGAAACGTGCTTGTTTTTTTTTTTAAACAGTGTTTACGGTAAACTAAATTAATATGGATGAAAGGAAAAGAAGACATCATTAGAATTGCATGTATTTCACTTCCTTCTCGTCGAACAAAATGCATTCGCATAGTTGTTTCACGGTGTCTTACGTAACGCCATACAGCATCTTTCTGAGACGGATTTAGCTTCTAGATCGACCGATTGATTTTTCGCGATACAAAAAGTCGTTCCAGACGTAAACAAAGTCTGCCGCGATGTAACGGGGAGGAAAAGTTTCGCAAAAATGATGATCGCTATATGTATAATAAAGCGTTTATGTTTCCTTACAATGTCAAAACGGAATATAATAAAGTATAAGCTTTTAAATGCGAGCTATTACTCAGTATTTATCTTTTAATTATGGCATAGTGTGTTTTCCATTGACAATGGTAGAAAATGACAAATATTAGGAGCCAGAAATTTGTTAAGGGGGGGGGAGGGGAGGGCATTAACGCGCCGTAAGTGAAATTTTTTTAAGATCACATATAAAAAAAATAGAATATTCTAAATTGTTATTATTTAAATTATTACATTAAAAAGTATTATTTAAATATAACTTATAAAAACGTTTTTAAAAAATTACATTAATACAAAAGAAGAGTAACATAAAGGAATCTACGTTTTTTATATTTATAGGAATCTTAAAAAATATTTTTTGAGTATCAAAATTGTGATTAAGCGTTTGAAAGAAATATTAAAAATATTACATAACATTTTGCTATAAACATTTTTAAAGAAAGGAAACTCCAAGGGAAGGGCCATGGACCTCTCTCTCTCTCTCTCTCTCTCATGGCCTTTCCCTGTTTCCCTGTTTCCGGATTGGAAACGCCAGATTGGATTCGCCAATGGAGATAAATAATTTATTCGATCATAATGAGAATAATTTATATGACTGACTTATAATATATTTTTTAACTTTAAGTATCCCGACATTTTTATGTAACATTATTGTTTTTAATTCATGACTACTGATTGATTGTTTTAAATATTAATTTATTCGTCCGTTTATATAAGCAAAAGAACGAACAAATTAATATTAAACACAATTAATCGATAGACAATCTTTTATCATCATATTGCCTTATGAGTTGATGTAATTTTGCGAATTACTGCTTTTTCTATAGTTTTCAACTTTTCGTGGGTAATATAATATTGGATCGAATTAAGATTACTCGGCTTTGCAACCGTTGTGAATGACATACTCTTTTTACGTATTTAACAACTTTAGTTCTTATGACTCACGCGAGCATAATAAATCGAAACATTCTGACATTTTATTTGTAATTTATTCTCAGACAATCTACTTGTATTTGTTCTAATAATAACACGATATTATTAATTTATGCGCATTAACTACGCTTGACACTCATTTGCTTTTTTGTTATATTATTTTACATGACTGAGCTGTTATTTTGTTATGATGAAAATTCGCGGATTTCTCTTCCCTCTTATTCTGTTTCTTGACAGGGAAACTATAATCTATTGTACTTTCTTAATTGTTGTACGATTTTGTTCTCACATAGCTCTTTAAAGAATTTGAAAACGTCATGCCGGTCGTGTTGAGCCGATCAGTCGGCTACCACGTGAAAAAGGTAACTTCGTTCTCCGTCCACGTACCCCGTGGTGTATCAAAAGCGAATTACCGTCGATCACCGACTTCGACATTCTCGGCCACGAGAGTACATCGGGTGGTACCAGCGATCGAGTCGGTCCCGGCGTAGTTGCGAGTTCGCGTAGTATACGCTCGCACACTACTTTACTGCCAGAAAACTCGATGGCACCTTAAAGAGAGAAGTCAAGGGCAAGAAGCGTCCCTTCGTTTGTACAGCCTGGGCCCAGGAGGCCACGGGGGCCCTACTGGGCGATTCTTCTCCCCACCTTTTCCTCTATCACCCGTCCCTACCACTACGTAGGTTTGCTCTTTGCTCCACCGCCTCCGGGGCCCTTTTCCTCTCCCCCTTTCCCCGACATTCCCGCGATCATCCCTCCGCTGCCGCGTCTGCCTCCTTCCAGCCCTTCTCTCTCTGCTCTGAATGCCGCGGATCCTACCAACCCATACGCGAGTAAATATGTCCTTTCAGGTTTTCTTAAAATTCGTCTCTGTTTAAGCAGAGGCAGAGGGGTACGCTCTTATAATCCATACAAGAATGTCCATCACCTCCTCCTCCTCCTCTTTCGCGTCTTCCTCCACTTCTATCGTCACCACCACCTCCTCCTCCTCCTCCTTCCTTCCTTCTCCTGTTGCCCATCTCGTCTCAACATGAATCCATATGTATGGGGTTGAGGCGCACAGTGCTCGACGCAAATGTGCTGACTACATTACGCCCGGCTATATAAGATAGCCGGACAACCATCCTATCCCCACAGACCGAGTCAGATCGGCGGACCGTTCACAGACGGGCCACAAGGAGCTCGCGTCTCGATCGGCTGATACTCATTCGCGGTGAAGATATCACGTCCGAGATCGTCTTGGAAGGGTCGACTATTGTTGATATTTCTGACGAAGTGAGCAAGAGATTGCTTAAGAGTTCGAAGGATCGTCTTATCAGGAGATATTGACAAAAGCAGTCCGATTATCAAAACTTAATGCGTGCTTTGCGTCTAAAGGAAATCTATAGCCTGCAGAGAGAAATATAAACTAAAGTTCTAGAAGACAAGCACGATCGAGACATCTTGACAGCAAAATATATTCATAAGAAGAATCGAGAAACGAATTTTTTCAAATTGTCAGAAAAAAAGAAAGAATTAATTGTAAAGAAAGAAAAAGGAAGAAGAGGTAGAAGATTTTCTTTAGTAAAGAAATTTGTGATCGTGCTGAAGGATGATTTTTATTGGCGCCACGACGTATTTCCTACTCGCCATCGTTCTGGTGGCCTTGGTCTTGATCGTGATGGATCATATCAGATTGAAGAAGAAGCCGAAGAAATTATATGACGGTGAAGAGCCATCCGGCTTACCAGATCCACCTGGACCGACACCATGGCCAATTTTGGGCTCTCTTCATATTTTGGGACGTTATGATGTGCCTTACAAGGCTTTTGGCGACCTCGTCAAGGCCTACAACAGCCAGATAATCAAGCTCAAGCTGGGATCTGTACCTTGCGTCGTCATCAATGGATTGGAGAACATCAAGGAGGTCTTGATCCTCAAGGGCCACCACTTCGACTCTAGGCCAAACTTCGTTAGATATCATCTTCTTTTCTGTGGCAACAAGGAGAACTGTAAGTATCCTATTTTTTATTATTTCTACAAGCTTCCCATTAAGAATCAATTAGCACAAAATTATCTAATTTTTGAATTTATAATATGCTAAATTAATATCAATAAAGCCAAAAAAAATTGTAGAGCTCTTATACATTTACATCTTACGCATTTAAAGCTGTCTTTTTGGACAATTTATTATTCTATCAATATTGCTAATTAATAAATTGAATAAGGATAATCCATGATCAGTAAACACTAAATCGCTTGTCGAAACAGAGATCGATTACGCACGTGTAACAATCTATCTAATTAAGCACGTGTCACTCTCTCAGCGGTTTAGGTTACGTTGCGAACATGTTTTCCGATCACACGTCCGGCAGGGAGATCAGAAATTCCGACTGATTATTATAAATCATCGATACAGCGTCGGCTGAAAGTTCGCAGCTTATTAGCACCTCGTTAGGGAGCTTCTAAAAAATTGCACGCTAATGATCTTGTCGCGCGTCGCGCATATACTCACGCATAGTTTACGCACGACGTATGATTTACTTGTCGCGCACGCATATTCCATGCTCGTCCGCGCCAAAACTCATGCTAAGGTCAGCTTAAGAAGCGGTACCAAGTGCAGGCGGAAAAGGTCACGGTACCACTTTCACGCGTTCCTGGCTCACCCGGCAGCCGGAAAATAGGATCAAGGCTGATCCATCGGAATCGCCGCTGCCACGCCATCTTACCCCGGCGCGATCCAAGACGATCGCATTAACTCTTTCCACTGCGTACGTTCGTACGCATTGCAACGGAATATTTTAATTTCGCGCTCACGTCACATGCGTCGGCAGCTCTTAATACGGTCACCTCTATAAAGTATTATTATATGCTGTATTTATTGCAGAATTAGTATTACTATTAGCTACTAATCCCTTGACTTTTTCGTTACGCGCAATAAATTAATGATATGTTTTTCTATATTAACCTTTCTCAACGTTTGCATATTCTAGTTCAACTTTCGTCAGACATCTAATACTACGTTCATTTAATCGTTTCTTATTAAGAAATCCGTAACATATATTTTTAATTGTATAAAAAACTAAAAAAATGTTGATATATATAGAACACTTAAAAATTTTTGTATATTGTAATTTATTTATCTCTAATTTAATCATCCGATCATGAAAAAATATATAAAATATTCAAGAGATATTTGTTAAGGGACATTAAAAAAAAGTTTTTCATACTGTAATTTATTTTATAATTCGTTCATTCCTGATTTGATAACGTTCGCTGGATTATCACGGAAAAACAAGTGCAGGAGGACCGAGCTGCCGCTCTTCAGGTTCTCGGGCGCCCTGCACGAATGACGAGAAACCGGGTCACTTCCTACTGCTCGTCTCTTCTCCCGCTTCGATTCCATATTAAGCGCGTTGAGCGGAGAATCCGATTTTCTGTCTTATTCGCTGGGGAATTGATGTCGTATTGTCTAGCTGCGTTCGTGTAACATTTCCGCGTACGCGATGCATGCGAGTGTGCGCGAAGTAGAAAGGGAGCGTGTGCGAATTTTTTTTCTGCAAAACGATGATGTTTCGGAACGCGTTGTTACGCGCACTGGGACGGTAACAAGGCCAAGTTCAACGCAGCCGCCATACAGTCGTGCTGATTATTCTTTTCTTGATTTTGTAATTTAAGCCGCCATACATTCGTGGAATATATACGTTTATCACCACGGCAGCCCTGACGTCAGCTGCTTCCGTTAAGAGTTACTATAAATTGCAACGAGATGAAAGCAAAACTAATTGATATTACATTTCAAAAAGAACTTCTTGAAATTGTTTTAAGTAAAATAAGGATAAAAAGACAGTTATTCCGAATATTTCTCTAAGTATATTTTTCCAACAAAATAAATTAAAAGGCATAAATTTTTAATAAAAGTATCTACGTCAGTTGGACATTTGAGATAGGATAACGATTAAATCATTCTTCCTCTTTCTTACAGCTCTGGCATTCTGTAACTGGTCAGATCTCCAGAAAATGCGAAGAGAGATGCTACGAGGGCATACTTTCCCGCGCGCCTTTACCGTGCGTTACAACCAGTTAAACGGCATAATCGGCGACGAGATGGAATGGCTGATTAATCACCTGACCGGCATCTCTGGTATCAGCATGCACGTCAAGCCGCTGATATTGCACACGTGCGCGAACATCTTCTTCAAGTACTTGTGCTCGCGAAGCTTCGAGTACGGTGACGATGGCTTTAGCCAAATACTCGAGAATTTCGACAAGATCTTCTATGAAGTAAACCAGGGATACGCCGCGGATTTTATGCCGTTTCTAATGCCACTCCATCAGCGTAACATGGCGAGGATAGCGACTTGGACCCATGAAGTCAGAGAGTTCATGGAGAAACACATAATTGGAGATCGTGCAACCAGTTGGAAATCGGTCATACCTGAGGTAGACTATGTAGATTGTTTAATAAATCACATGAAGACCGATGCTGAGCCCAAAATGACGTGGAACATGACAATGTTTGCGCTGGAAGATATCGCCGGAGGTCATTCGGCAGTCGGCAATTTCCTAGTAAAGATTCTGGGATTCCTGGCTACACGACCGCACGTACAAAAAACAGCGCAGATGGAAATCGACGGGATCGAGACTACGAGTAAGTTCATTGGGCTAGAGAACAGAGGAAATATGCCGTATACGGAAGCTATCATTCTTGAAGGAATCAGGTTGATTGCCAGTCCGATTGTTCCGCACGTTGCCAACCAGGATAGCTCCATAGCCGGTGAGTAATTTTCTCTCCTTTTTTAATACATTGTCAAAATGGATAAACGGTTAAAATGGTTACGTAAACAAAAAGAACGAAAAGAAGTGAAGATTTGCAATTTTTGCTTGCAATGTTATATATTTTTGTAAATTATAAAAACAATTTGATTTCAAGACAAGACAAGAATTACACGAAAAGAACAGTTTTGCTGAAATATAGAAAAATTTATAGATACAGATCTGAAAATGATTTTATTGGAATCAAAATAATGTAGATAACTCCAGCACGATGAGTAATATTTGCAAAAAGTTTTGACATTTCAGCAACCAGTTTGAGTATTTTACATTATTTTAATATAGTCTGAGAAAATTATTTTTATATCTGTATCCAATTAAATTTTTAAATACTTCAAGAAAACTGTTCTTTTCTTGTAGTGCTTGTCTTGGCACGAAAGTAATTGCTTTTATAATTTACAGAAATTTATGAAACTGCAAATAAAAGTTGAAAATCTTTACATAAATAGTTATTACTTAAGAATTTTATTGATTTTGAATAATATTAATACCAATATATTTATTAATATAATCAAAATTGTAACAGTTGATTTTATTTGAATTCTGATCTTATTCTAGGTTACAAAATAGAGAAGGACACATTTATCTTCTTGAACAATTATGAATTAAATATGTCGGAGGAGTTATGGACCTCTCCTGAAGAATTCATGCCTCAGAGATTCATACAGAACGGCAAATTGCTGAAACCAGAACACTTTCTGCCTTTCGGGGGCGGTCGAAGATCTTGCATGGGTTACAAGATGGTTCAATATATCAGCTTCTCGACAATAGCCACCTTACTAAAGAACTTCAACATATTGCCGGTAGAGAAGGAGATCTACAAAGTTCCTATCGGCAATCTGGCACTTCCTACGAACACCTTCAAGGTCCGTTTCGAAAAACGGTAGGAAATGCAAAAGAATAAATCAATGAGAAAGAATGAATTTGGCCGATGAAATCGGAGCGTGATTTCTCGTCCATAATCCGATCACTGGGCTCCTGAAAACTTTGTCGATTACGCGGAATCAGCGATTAAAGAGATCAATTGAATCCGAGCAGAAGACAAATTTAAAAAAATTGTTCGATATTTAACTCAATTTACTTGATGGCTATCGAACTAAGATTAGTGTTTTGCACATAGGCGAAATTCTTATTAACGTTATGTGTAGCGGAGGACCAGCAGCTAAAAAGAGGCTTTTGATTCCAACGAAGCTTTACTTACGTAGGAAAGATTAAATACGAGAACGAGCGAAGAATACTGACATTACTAGCTCGTTAAGATAGCTAATTGAATCGTTCCTCGACTCGTGCTCTAGGCGCGAATACGCGCGGAGCCCAGTTTCGTTAGTGCAAATCTTTGTTATAATTTTACTTTCTACAGAATAT
>NW_017306081.1:794063-795066 GCF_001594115.1 Trachymyrmex septentrionalis | reverse complement strand
TCTCTCTCTCTCTCTCTCTCTCTCTCTCTCTCTCTCTCTCTCTCTCTTTCCCCTTTTCTTGTTTTGATTTAATTGACTAACATGAATATTTATAAAAAATATTTTATAGATAATTGATTTGAGAAAGCATTTAGTGCTCTTTTAATTATCCGATAATTGTAAAATTTTATTTTTGTTTTACTTTAAAAAAATTTTTATTTTTATTTTATGTTTGAATTAGTAAAAATTAAAAATTATCGTATACAAAACTCAATTTATAACATCTTTGCTGTATTAAAAGTAAAGATAATTGATTATTAAATTTTTGATGAAAAATAAAAATAGTTTTGAAAAAACATTATATATCGCTTATCATTTAAGAACTATTTAAAAAATAAATCTCTTGACTTGTTATATTAATAAAAGATTGTCACATTAAAGTGCCAAAATCAAGTTCAAACGATTTACACGTATAACTTCATTACTTGAAGACAATCAATGATCAAAATAAAATGAAAATTTTTTTCAAATTGACTTTGAAAAAGATTAAAATTAATTAACAATTTCTTCAAATTTAGAGGTGTTTAAATTATTTATAAACTTACCGTTAAGAATTTACGTATTAAGCACACATTTTTGTGCTATATGATACAAAATCCTTTCGCAAAAAGATTTTGCAAAAGATTTTAATTTTGTACTTTTTATCTTTCAAAGGCCTAAGATTTTATTTTTACCTATATGTAGAGACAAGTGCGAAGTGCGCGTTTTGCATATGCAAAATTTATATATTGCAGTATTGCTATTTTATTTCTTCTTCTTCTTCTTTTTTCTCTTCTTTTTTTCTTTTTCTTCTTAATATACATATTAAATAAATATTTTTGTTAAATCATCATACATGTACTTCTCTGTCTTGGTCATATCGTTACATTTTATGAGGTGATGTGAAATAATCTCGAGAAGTAATTTTGAGAGCAGAAAATAGAAAAAGAGGTTTAAATAGAATTAGAATATTACAGTGATACAT
>NW_017306081.1:784090-793974 GCF_001594115.1 Trachymyrmex septentrionalis | reverse complement strand
TATATATATATATATATATATATATATATTGTCAGTAATCATGTTAATCATTCTGTCCTTTCTCGCTTCGTTTCTCCACCGAACCCTACATATCTTACACAGTAAAAAACATTTTGTATTTGTGTTAGAAACGGTCCACTTAAATCTTTGTTAAAATTTTGTGTTGAAGTGTTAATATATCGGAGTTTTAATTTAACATAATATGTGATTGTGTTATTTGAATATTTTGTGTTAAGTTAAAATTTAACATTTCTCAGTGTTAAAAGAATATAATTTATAGGTAAATAAACATAAAAATAATGTAGTTTTAAAACGTAAATTCTAAGAATAAGTGAATAAAACGTGTGTGTTGATTTAATATTATATTATAAATGTTAATTTTATTGAAGAAATATGTTCTACAACTAGTTACATATTTTATATGTGAAAAGGTACAGATATTTTGTGTTATTTTCTCTTTGTAACAGTAAATATCTGTTAAATCTATATCTATATTAAAATCTATATTCAATCTACATACTGCATGTGTTAAATATCACAGAGGCATCGTCTAAATTAAAAATGTAAAAATAGCATCTAATTTCAGTTAAATTTAACATTATGAATGTCAATTTTTAAAATTTGTTTTTAAATTGTGTCACAGTATTACGTTTTTTGTGTTAATTTCTTACATAATATTTGTGTTACTTTCTAACATATTCATCTTATGTTAAATTAACACAAAAATTTAAGTGGACCGTTTGGGATATGTAAAATGTGTTAAATTTAACACAAACTTTTTTACTGTGCACACTTTTACATTTCATAAATTGTACATTATTTTGTGTTTGTTATTTAATTGTTACGCTATTTGTTAATTTATTATTTAAGATTTTAATATAATACATGAGACGCACATGTATATCTATGAAATATATGTATTTTTATATCTTGTGTGGCATATTTAATACATACTTAATATAACTTAAATAAATGACATAATTAATTCAAAAATAATTTATCAATCAGTCGCGTGATGAATTGATATACTGTAAAGCTCGTAAATTTTCATCAATATCATCACGCTTTCTTTGTGAAAAATATTGTTTGTGTGTGTATGTGTGTGTGTGTGTGTGTGCTGCGCGCGCGTGCGCTGTACAAAGGAAAACAACATTCATGTAAAAGACAATTATTATAAAATGACAATTGCTAAGAAAACTCTGATTATTATCGCAATTTGTCAGTTTTAAATAAACGATAACAGATATGATACGCAAATGTGAAACTCCTTTCTATATTTATCGGATCGACTATTGATCGTCATCATCGTGTCAATCCGTCAACCTTATCAAATTTAACATATTAACTATTTACGAGAAAACGATTTATGAAAAATAAAGTAGGAATCAGTTATTTGCGCATTTAGCATTTAAATAAATTTTGTGTGCCTTCATTCAATTTTATATTCATAATTTTTGCAATTGTTGAGTAGTAATACAATTAATATAATTTATATTAAAATGAATAAAAAAATGAATAAATTTTATATTTAATTAATTATGTGTATTATACGATAAAATGCAATCGATTGTACGCAATATATCTTCTATAGATCTTTACCAACTACGATGATATTTAATGTACTTTCCTGTAACAGGAGAAATATTTATCTTAATCTCTGAAATATTTAACGGTATGTTTGGATAATTTTGAAGATATACAAACTATGTTCCAAATAGTAGCAAATTATTGGCGATATGTTGATAAACATTGAGGATACATAGAGCTAATATTTGAGCTATATTGTGCCAATAATTGTACTACTATTAGGATATTAAATAATAAGCGTATGCAACATGGCTGATAATTAATGATTAAACTCTCTGTAGAGGCAGAATGAACTAAATTGAGTAAAAAAGTCTTTGTAATTTTTGTAATAGTTGACAAGATATTAATTTCCAAAAATCGCCGAATAAGCACGTATCCCTCCGACCGTTAACTATTGCGAAAATTGCAAAATAGTAAAGAACATTTCTACTCAGTTTAATCATTTTGTTTCTATACAAGAATTTAATCATTAATTATCAGACACTCTGTATACATATATTGAGTTTTAATACAGTGTAATATGTACTACCTTATCAAAATATTATCTTTGAGATTACATATGTCTCTTGCGAGACCTGCAACAAACAATTATATTGTATTCTCATTACAATATAATTTGCGAACACATTTTACAATATAGACCTAAGTATTAATATATAACACTGTTTTCGTAATGGCAAAATTAATGTGGTTTTATCAAGATGACAATATGATTTTATCATATTACGTTTTATTTCTCTGTGTAAGCTCTAAACAAATATTTTTACGTATTATATTTTTTTTAATTTTTTTGCGAAATATATGATAAGAAATTTTTACATATAAAATTATTTATTTATAATAAATACATATAAAAGATGTCTTATTACTTCGATGCACTCTTCAAATATCTTTTAAACGATTTCTTGAGGCATTATGACATTGCATTTGATTTATTTCTTTCAACGATAGTCTTATGTCCGTGTTACATTACGCATTGGAGATTGATTGCGAATTAAAGATTAGAATTTGACCAATCAAATAATTTTAATTTAACTCTGTTTTGTTCTAATTGGCTGAATTTTAATCTTCAATTTGCAATTCTCAGTCTCCGTAACATGACACAGGCATTACATTGTAAAAACTATTTTGTATTTGTGTTAGAAACGATCCATTTAAATTATTGTTAAAATTTTGTATCAAATTTTTAACATATGTGATTTTAATTTAACATGGTGATTGTGTTATTTGAATATTTTGTATTAAATTAAAATTTAACATTTCTCAGTGTTAAAATAATACAATTTATAGGTAAGTAAACAAATAACTTAAAAATAATGTAGCTTTAAAATATAAATTCTAAGAATAAATGAATAAAATGTGTTGATTTAATATTATATTATAAATATTAATTTTATTTAAATATGTTCTATACAACTAGTTACATATTTTATGTGTAAAAAGATATTTTGTGTTATTTTTTCTTTGTAACAGTAAATCTGTTAAATTTATATATATTGCATATGTTAAATATCACAGAGGCATCATCTAAACTAAAAATATAAAAATAGTATTTAATTTCAATTAAATTTAACATTATAAATGTGTTAATTTAACATAAAATTTGTTTTTAAAGTGTTACGCTCCTTGTGTTAATTTTTTACATAATATTTGTGTTATTTTCTAATATAATATATTCATCTTATGTTAAAACAAAAATTTGAGTGGACCGTTTGAGATATGTAAAATGTGTTAAATTTAACACAATTTTTTTTACCGTGAGGTGCCTCTACATAATTCGTAAATCGCAAAACATAGTTTGCAAATGCTGAGGCAGAATGATGATCATTGCACGTAAGATACACGCAGATAAAAACCATTCGCACGCAATAAAAAAACAAATAATAATTTTCATTCTGTGTGTTTGCGTTTGTGAACTAATAAAAGTTTTGTGATTTACTAAGGTAGAGGCATCTTAACGTTCGTACAGCTGTACGTTTCAATGATCGTGTATTTAATATCATCTACTATTGACATTATTTGTCCGCACAATAAATAAAGTGGCCGGACATGTCCCAGTTTTCGACTGTTTATTAAAGAAACAGTTATTAGTAAATTATTTAGTTAAAGTATTTATAAATACATAAATCTTAAAATAAACATTTTAAATAAATCATTGATATATTATTTTTTATAAGCCAAAAATCGTTTAGAGTCGTTGTGCAATATTTAATTAAATAAATTTAATTAACATAATTAGCTGAAGTATGTTAAGTATTCTCAATTTCTTAGAAAACCGACGGAAGTCGGAGTAACTACTTCTTCGACAACCCCTTCCATCGATTGCAATTCGAAGGCCTTTTTTTTCGTCGAGAACATGTCTTCGATCTCGCGTAGAGTCTTTCCCTTTGTCTCAGGTAAGAATAATAAGATAAATATTGCGCCGATTAAAGACATGATTGCGAAGAAAAGGAACACGCCATGCATGCTCATCAGCTTTTCCATATCTGGATATGTCTTAACGGTTATCGCACTGAAGAGATAACCTATGGCGACCGTCATGCCCGACAATATATCTTTAACTTTGGAGGGAAATACTTCGCCTACCATAGCGAACGGTATCACCAGAAAACCCAAAGTACTTGTAAATATGTACATCACCATGCAAATCACCGGGACAACTCCATTATCCGCCATGACGGTTCCCTTTTCAGCTAGGAACAGATATAGTGACAAGCCTCCCATGAAGATCGTCATCCCAATACCGGAAATCATTGATGGTATTCGTCGACCGAATTTTCGGGACACACCTGCCGTTAAGAGACTAGCTATAAAACGAGCGATGCCTATCAATACTGCTCCAAGGAAAGGATCCACTTTAACACCTGATTTAGCCATGATTCCAACGGCGTTGTATATGACAACAAAGATCCCGGAGAATTGTTGAAAAAAGAAGAAGCTAAGCATTATGCCGAATGGTACGAGAGAGCTCTTTTTTATCAGATGCTTCAGCACGTTCTGATTCTTCTTCTGCGGACGCGGTTTTAGTTCAAACAAGACTTCTGCCGGTGCCGGCTCATCCTTTGGTATTCCGCGGAACTTTTTCATTATCTCCAGCGCTTCGTCGGGCCGATTTCGATCCCTCAACCACAGAGGACTCTCAGGTACCACCAGTAAAGTGAGGGCGATCGCGCACAATGGAAATAGAGCGCACATTAAAGCCACCAGTCGCCAATTATCCTTTGAGGGAGAACAATTATGCATTAATATATTATATATCTATTGATTATTGCGACAAATATTACTACATGCCTTGGTCAAATTGAAAAAGACGGCCCTGGTTGGTGATATTTTTTGCAATAAGTTCTTTGCAGTGTTATAAGATGCTTATTAGCATCATTATTAAATTGACGATTAATTATTTTGAGATATTATTATTTCAGCTTTATTTTATAATAGCGTTTCAAATCTGACAGTAATCAGCGTACAGTTTATCGAATTGAAATATGTATTTAAAATTTACATGGAAATATTATTAGAGATTCAGCCTCGACCATATTTGGTGCTTCTTATTTATTTGTGATATTTATAATATATTACATATTTAATTCTAATTTGATATTAATTGTGCATTATTATGCTTATTGTTTGTAAACATTTACCTGAAAAATATATCCGAAGATATAAACAATGAGAACACCAAGAGCGATAGAGATACTGGTCCATGTAACCATCGAGCCTCGCCATTTTGATCCCGCTATTTCCGCCGCATACACTGTCGTCGGAACAGACGCCATGCCAGTGGATATTCCGGAAATTGATCTCCCAACTAAGATTTGTACATAACTGTTCGACATGTAAATAATCACCCAGCCCGCCATTGAGATCAATGATGTCACAAACATGCTAATCTTTCTTCCTCGTCCCATCACGACGCTCGAGAGTAGACAACCAATAGGTGTACCCAACGCCGATACAGTAGCTGTTGCGCAAATATAATAATCATTTTTTACTACAATAACTTTAAAATTTATTTGAGTAGTCTATATGCAAAAAAGCAGTTATAATTAAAAATATTTAAAAAAATTGAAAAAAATAGTGGAATCGTTGGATTCCTTAGCTCTTGGATTATGAATTGAATTAAATATTTAAAAAATATCTGAAACAGTTACAGTATAAAGTAAAAAATCATAGAAAAAAAAGTGTATCTAATTGCAAAAGAAGTTAAATTATCTCTATATAGGGAGAAGAAAAAAAAGTGTATCTAATTGCAAAAAAAGTTAATTGTCCGAATCCCTACTGTTGCAGTTATATCCATCAGTCATTCAATAAAAATAGCGAATGTTTTGTTTCAAAAATGAGCTGAAATTCTTTTAGCTACAAAATTTTTAATAAAAACGATAAATTTTTCTTAATTTTTATAATAAAGGTCTTATTCATAGCTTAAATAAGAAAAATTATACAAGTTTTTTGCCATTGCCAAAAAAACTTTCAGTAGGAATAACGACTTTTGCCAATGGACTACTTATTTTTAATAATTCAAAATTGCAAAGAATTCGTTGAAGGAATGAATTTTTTATGACACTAACCCATCCAATTTGCTTGATTAGCATCGAGTTGTAAATCACCATCAGTCTTATTTGCTCTCATCGCAGGTTCTGCTACAGCGCTGTAACCGAAACCCATTGCTGGACCCAACACCACAACATTGGCGCATAAGGCCATCAATATCTGTAAAAGAAAAACTACGAATAAGGCGATATAAAAGTACGAAGAAGTTAACGATATCGGGAAACTGTTGATGACGACGTAATGGTAGCAATACGAATAAAAGTTTTAAAAAAATATTTGTATTCGCAGTAGGGATAAAGGACAGCTTTGAATCAGGTAGAAATCGGCGATATCGGGAAACCCATGATGACGTAATGATAGCTATACAAAAAAGAAAATATTTGTATTTGTAGTGAAAGGTAGAGTTTCTACAAACTTCTCTATAGAGAAAACGTATAACTAACATAGATTACTTATAGCTGCAAAATATGATGTGAAAAATAGTGTAAATAGATATGGGAGATATTGCATAGTTACTATCAAAGGAAACAGATTAATTAAACATCGAATTTTTTTATCTGAATAATTTTCTTATCGCGTCAAACTACAGCTATTACACATGCAAATAATATTAGAATCGAATGAATATTAACGTATTATCATTGAGATGAAAAAGACGTAGCCAGCAATTACATACATTTTAAAATCTCATGTGAATAAAATTATACTCATAATCAGTTTAAAAGCTGAACATAATATAACACGTAGAGAGTTTTTTATGCATATTTTCAAGATATCAAGATAAAACTTGAAAAATCGTACAATATACAGATAGAGTATATCTTATCATTACTAATCTTAAGATTTAGAGTTTAGTGGGACGTCAGAGATAAGTAATCGATAAAAAATTGTTTACATACAACCATATAAAATTATACTTAAAAAATACAGGGTATTTGGAAAATAATGATAAATCTTTCGCATAGAGATAGAATGGACTAAACTGAGAAGAAAAGTCCTCTACCATTTTGCAATTTTCGCAATAGTTAACAAGATATTAATTGCTAAAAATTACCGAAAATTGGTTTTCAATAATTTTTTACTCAAATACTATCAACTTTACAGAAAAATTGCAAGAAATGGAAATTGTTAATTTTTTTCTCACAGAACTTTATAAATTTTTTCAGAATTTTTTATCAACTTTTTAGTATTGCATTTTCTCATTTTTATTAACATGAGAAAATACCGTATTAAAAAATTTAGAAAAAAATTCTTAAAAAATTTTTTAGACCTCTATAAGAAGAAAATAAACTATTTTTGTCTCTTGCAGTTTTTCTGTAAAGTTGATAGTATTTGAGTAAAAAATTATTAAAGACCAATTTTCGGCAATTTTTAGTAATTAATATTTTGTTAACTATTGCAAAAATTGCAAAATGGTAGAGGACTTTTCTTCTCAGTTTAGTTCATTCTACCCCTATGCAAAAAATTTATCAATATTTTCCAAAAACTCTGCATAATTACGTATAATGTACAGGGGGTCAAATTCGAGAATCCAAATATTATAGCAGAAAAATTTTCGAAAAATTAAGAAAAAAAGTTACTTGTACACTTTTATTTTATAAGCAATATTTTTAACCCTTTATGGTTACCAGAGGTTTATGGAATCTCAAAAACAGTTTGGCTTTATATCTTTGAAAATTAATATATATTCTTACACTAAATAAATACTCTTTTAACAACTTTACATTATGTTATTTTAAAAAACGGTTTCCTTTATTCTTCAAAATACCTTTTTGGAACGTGAACTATTTTTTTTCCGAAAAAGTCATACTTTTAGAGTTTTATATATATAACTCTACATAAATTTTTATCAAAGATATTAAAAATTTAAACAGTAATAATGTTTCTTTTTGTAAAAACACACATTTTTCAAGAACTTTTACCTTTTTTATAATATTTTAAAATTAAAATTAAAAAAACCATCTCATTTCTATATTCTACACAATGTTTAAAGTACATTCAGTAATTCTTGTGATTTTAAAGAATAAAAGCTGTAAATGGCAATTAATTAAATGTGTTGGGATTCATTTTGCCTTCTGTGTAGTCGACATAAAGTTCTCAAGAGACGTGACCATGAAGGATTAAAATACTACAGATTTAAGTATAATCAATTACAGACTACGTTTGACGGAAATCTGAGCATAAATCGTGCATATGGTAATATTATAGCAAATTTGGTTGTATGCACTCAATGTGTACTGGTGGACACTAAAGCTGTCGTAAATAAATTGATGTAAAAATGTGCATGTGTTAGCATAAATATATAAATGGATTATATTATACCTTGAAATTCTCAATACATTTTATTATGCCGTTAAGTAAAAGATGTATTTTATAATTTGAAATATTTGAACCTCACTTTTACGCAGATTAAATTATTTTACAACGGTCTTAACCTTAGTAAGTCATTGTTATTTTTGATTACCTTCCCTATCACATCAGAGTTTGTGAAACCCTGCAACTTTGTCACGCTGTATCTCTGAACCAAATAGGTATTTTTTTTTAGTTTAAAACGCGTGAAATTTATACTCAAAGTCAGGCGAAGACAGATAAACATATGAAACAAATAAATAATATTTTATTTTTAATTAATTACAATACTTCACAGAAATGTTATTGGAAAAATTCGCAAACAATGATTACTTTGGAAAAAAATTCTAAAATGTTTAAATTTAATTCGGGTCTTCAAATTATATTATAAAAAAGCAATGCAAAAAAATCGCACAGGATACGTTGAACAATGGTATACTAGAGCGCATTATAATGCGTCCAACCGAATTCGTTATTAATGAGCGTTGGTGAGCCACACATTAGCACTCACTAATACTCAGAGACAACCGTACTGCACGTACTCTGTAATTGACCGAGTTCTTTAATCTTTATATCCCAAAAATCACTGAAAATAAAAATTTACAAATAATTTTTTATTTAATTTTTCGAGAATTTTCTTGCTATAGTTTTTTAATTTGCCAACTTCGGACTGTAAAGTAAACGTTCTAATAACATGTACCTACTCATGTCTAAACATTTACATAAAACTTTATTATTTAGTTAGAGTTAAAAGAGAATGAGCTCTAGAAATATAACGTATAAAAAAATTGATAGATAAGTAAAAATATCTTATTTAATTATTATAAACTTTAATAAAACATGTATTTATAATCATTTATTTCTTTGTATTATTATTAATCTCAAATGCTTTTTTAAATGTAATACTAAAATTAACTGTAATCTTTAAATACAATAAATTATAATTGATAGTTAGTCAATGTGTCAGGTAATTCCTAAAAAGATTCAATTTTTATTGTAGTTGAGTAATAACTTTTCTTTATTCTCGGTAGATAGAAAAAACACCTTAATTGAATATATTAAAAATAATAGAGAACAATTTTAGGAAAATGAGAACCTGGAATATATTGACTACCAGAAACTTAACTATCCTGATTTTAAGAAAATTTTTATCTGCGCCGCGTTATTGAATAATGCGCTGACAAAAAAAATTAAACATATTGGTAAGGTACACGTCGCAATTTGTGAAAGACAATCCAAACATAATTTTTACAAAAGCAGCTAAAGAAAATATCACGGTAGCGTTGGATAGAAATACATATATTGGAAAAATTACTCAAATGCTTCAGGATCCAGGACACACAAAGTTGATGAGAAATCCGTTACATAATTTAACAAAAAGTGTTTGAAAATTACAA
>NW_017306081.1:780727-783990 GCF_001594115.1 Trachymyrmex septentrionalis | reverse complement strand
TACTCAAATGCTTCAGGATCCAGGACACACAAAGTTGATGAGAAATCCATTACATAATTTAACAAAAAATGTTTGAAAATTAGTAACAAAATGGAAAAAAAAATTATGTATTGGAAGACATAAAATAATTTCGTGATGAGATCTTATTTAGAGCTTACGGGGCGCCTAAGATGCCTAAATAGGTAGTCCGTTTAGAATCATAATATCATTGTTAGATAGTCCAACATATCCTTGAGCAACTTTTTTACATGACATAATATCACAAAACATAGATAGACCTCTAAATAAAATAGAGAATAGTATTGAGCTTGTAAATAGATTAAAGAGCATACAATTAGTAAATGAATTCTCATTAATATCATTGGACGTAATCTCACTGTAGTCTTACCAACGTACCGATAGAGTTAGCAATAACAAGCATAGAGATCTAGAAGATGGGAATGTTTTAAAAAAGTGACATGCATTCCTAAAGCAAGATTCCTTAAAGCAATATTGTTAATTTTGAAAGCTCGATGGTTTTCAATTTCAATGACGAATGCAAACAGAATTTTGGGGTGTTATCTCTTTCTCTAATCATTGCAGATCTCGTCTTGCGAAATTTAGAAACAAATGCTTTAGAGATTGGCAATTATCCTTTTATTTTAAATACGGTGACGACATTGTAACCGCAGTTTCTCTTGACACGATTTCATTTTAACAACATTTAACATTTACTCGTTTCACACAAGATTACAATTTACGTTGGAGAATGGGGAGAGGGGAAGATAGAATCAATTTTTTAGACGTGACAATTATCAAAAATAAACATATTTTAGAATTTGATTGATAAACCAACCTTCTCGGGAAGATACCTCAATTACTTATCGGCACACCCTATGTCGTAAAAGAAAAACACACAATAATGGGCATGATTGACAGAGTGGTATCACTTTCAGACCGAAAGTATCAGCAAAAAAATATTAAGTTTATTATTCTCTCCTGAATGCGGCGGAATTTATTTTCAAAATTATCGTTACTTGACTAAAAACTTTAATTTCTAAACAAAGTTCGATAGAAAAGGATAGTAACAATAATGATAGTAATAGCAATAAAAGAGTGGTTTTCGATTCCTTACAATCCAAATGCAGCAAATTAATTTTTAACAATTAGCAAGAATGAGAATTTTAAACTAGTCTTTTTCAGTGACAATAGACTAAACAAATTTATTAAAGTGCAAAAGGATATTTTTCTAAAGAATTTGAACAAAAATATATATAAAATCTCATACAACGATTGCGATATCTATCTATCTATTTACGTGGGACAGACGAGTAGGAAACTAAATACTAGAATTGCTGAACATCGTAATATAAATTAGAACTAAAAGTCAATCGATAATCACGGATCATAGAATCAAATATAATCACGAATTCGATTGAAAGAATGTCCTGATATTTGATACTGAAAGAGTAAATGAATGATTAATTTCTGAAAAAACACACATACATATGCAAAAAAAATGGACTCAACTTCCGCTCAGATATAGATGGACTACATTATGCTTATGCATCAATGCTAAACAAGTGAACGTCAATGGTAGTTTATATTTACTTAACAGGATATATGATTGTGCAATTATAATTTATATTCTGTACCGTTGTTCTTATATATCTTACTAGACTCATTATCGACATACTGTTATATTATATAACTGGAATTAATTTAGTTTGCATACAATTTACAATTAAGATTTAGTATAATCATATACTATAAAGATTGTATAACTTGACTTAATTGTTATATTTCATAGGTTTTAATACTTAATTTTGTACATTATATAATTATGACCCAATAGGTTTAAGACATCTGTAATTTTTTATTTACGCAGAATATACGTATTCAATTTACAACAAGAACTTAATATAATATTAATTCCTTTATAATTGACTCTATTTTTATAATTTTTATATTTTTTTATATTCGCAATATTAATTTAATTTAATTGGTACAATGTGCATTTAACTCTTGCTTGATTATGTTTTTCGAATCGCAAAATTCTCAACTATATTTTTGTTCTTATATATGTTATATCGATGATAGACAAAGGCTTATATTACAAGAATTTTAAATAAAGAAAACACTGGGACATCCAAGGTGTAATCATTTTATATTTTACATTAGAAACAATAATTGCATACTTCCTTCCGCGCCGACTCTAAATAGCTCAGAATCATAACAATTATTATTGTTATTTTATAAATTATAATTTTGTATAATAATAAAAAAAATTCGAGAATAATAATAATAAATTTTGTATATGTGTTCACACGTAGGTACATGTCCGGTCACTGGGATGTCTATCTTATAATATATAGAGTGTTTGATAAATAACGATAAAATTTACGTACAGAAGTAGAGCGGACTGAACTGAGTCGAAAAGTCCTCTACTATTTTGTAATTTTTGCAATAGTTAACAAGATATCAATTATTAAAAATCACGAAATATTGGTTTTTAATAATATTTTACTCAAGTGCTATCAATTTTACAAAAAAAAAAAAAAAGTGACAGACAAAAATTGTTTATTTTCTTTTCATAAAATTCTGAGAAATTTTTCAGAATTTTTTAGTACTGCATTTTCTTATATTAAAGTAAAATTACAATAAAAATAATTGCTAATAAAAAAATGCTGTACTAAAAAGTTGACAAAAAATTTCAATAAAATTCTTAAAGCTCTATGAGAAGAAAATAAACAAATTTTATTTCTTGCTGTTTGTTGTAAAGTTGATAGTACTTGAGTAAAAAATTATCGAAAACCAATATTTGGCGATTTGTAGTAATTAATATTTTGTTAATTATTACAAAAATTGTAAAATGGTAGAGGACTTTTCGATTCAGTTTATTTCGCTCTATCCGTATGCGAGAGTTTTATCATTACTTATCAAACATCTTGTATATGTATATGTATATACGTATGTATATACGTATGTACATATAATTATATTATATGTAATTTTGTATAATGTCTAACTCTTACACACATATAATTGTATACATAAATTCACTAATATGTATTTATAAAATATAGCTAACAATTTGTATACATGTTTGTATATGTTTATACATATAATTTGTGTTGTAATTCCATTCTTTATTTCAACTTTAATAGGATAGAGTAGGGCTAGTTATGATACTTTTTCTTTATATTACCATAAATCTTCATACAATTACGATAGATTAATGGTAAATACTTTAAATACATTGCATGTTTATTATATATATATAT
>NW_017306081.1:774587-779353 GCF_001594115.1 Trachymyrmex septentrionalis | reverse complement strand
ACCCACTCTACCCAGAACAGTTTTGAAAAAAATGAGGTCTGCTCAAATTAAAGTTCGTCTACATCTATTGTACTTTCAAAAGCTGTCTGGCTTTTTTCTGAATTCGAAATGGTGTATCCAAGATGGCGGCCGATTTCACAGCAAAATTCAATTAATTCGCCAACCACGCACGCGCGCGCGTGTGTGTGTGTGTGTGTGTAAGGATATCTCATTTTAAAGTATCCATGGAAATATCTCGGAAACATTACGTTAAATTGAAAAATGTTTCAGATGAAAATTTTTTGACTTCGAGAAGCACATAAGATGATATCATTTATTTGACATTGAGTGACGTTGTCAAGGTCAGGGTAAAATCACTTTGAATTTTTAAAATGGAATCTCTAATTTTTATTACATATTCTTATAGCTTACCTCGAGAGCTTTTCAAAACACTATAATAAAATATTTTTCATTAAGTATTTTGCAAGTTATAGGGCTTGAAAATTACAGCATCGCCGGCATTAACATTATCCAAGATGTCTATTTAAAAAATTCAAAGTGATCTTACTTTGACCTTGACAACACTACCCAATGTAAAACAAATGATATGATCTTATGTCCCCTTCAAAGTAAAAAAACTTTTGTCTAAAATATTTTTCGATTTAACGCAGTGTTTCGAAAATATTTCCATAGATTCTTTAAAATAAGACACCCTATATATACATAATATATTTCTTTCTTGTCCAATAATTTTACGTAAGAAAATCTTATTAAAAATCTCATTAAAAATGGTGGGAAATTGAAATGTATTATATAAAGTTCCAAAATCATTCTACAGAAAATCAAACAATGCGTAAATTCTCAGACTGATCATCATCACAATAAATATTAGATGTTAGTTTTGAGGGTTTACTATACAGATGGCTATAGTTACAGATTTATTAAAAATATTTTGAAATTGAGTATGTTATTTCAAAGCTTGGATATTTTTACAAATAATTTGACACAGGTTCTGTGCATTCGTTCTGTGCATAAACATAATCGTACTTTTTAATGCGATTGAAAATGAAACGTGATAAAGAATATTTTCGTCATCTACTTTACTGTTTTGATATGAAGAAAACGGTTACCATAGCTCACCAATTCATTTCAGAAACTAAAGTTGGAAACACAGTGAAAAACACAAACAATATGAACAGAGAATAAGAGATTTCAATCTATCATAAAGCCTCCATTTTAGTATGTATATGGTTTCTGATAGATTGAAATTTGTTATTTCCTGTTCTTATTTATTATTTCCTATACTTTTCATTATGTTTTCAGTTTTACTCTGAGTCTGCTCCATTAATTAAAATATGTGAGTACTGATATCAACAATTTAAAAGTGATTTTTAGGGATGCGTTGGATCGTAAAATTACCGGATACCGAATATGGAATATCTGAAAAGAATATAACATTGGATATCCGGAAAAGCAATTTTTTGAGTCAAATATCCGATTGGATATCCAAGACAAGGTTTTCTAAGAAAAAAAAAAACTGAAAACTGTAGAGAATCAAATTGTAATTTTGCAACAATATATAAGATATTATAGTTATGAGAATACATACTTATTTATAGAACATTTGTTATAATAAAAATCAACAATTTAATAATATAAAATTTTGATATATTCCCGGATATTAATAATATTCAATTATCCGATCGGATGGTAAAAAAGTGCCGGATAATACCGGGTATCTTTTGATACTTTTTGGATATTCAGTGCATCCCTCGTAACTTTGAAAGACAAAAAATGTTCAGATCAAAAAAATTCGAAGATGCCAAATTGCAAGCATTGTTGGATAAAAACTCAACTCAAACGCTTGAAAAATTAGCTGAAGCATTAAATGTTGACAAATTAACCATTTCTGATCGTTTATAAGCAATGGAAAAGATTTAGAAAAAAAGGCAAAATAGGTTCCGCATGAATTGTCTAAATTGGCTATTCAAAATCATTTAATATTGCTTTCTTGTCACAAAAAGAAGCAGTTTTTGTATCAAATAGTGACCGGCGATGAAAAATGGATCTACTTTGATAATTTTAAGCGTAAAAAATTATTGCTAAAACCAAATCAAACAATTATTGCTGAGCGTTATCAACAACAATTAATCAATTTAAGTCATGCTTTGAACCAGAAACGTACAGCTCAAAAAAACGTTAAGATTTTGTTGCGCGATAATGCTCAACACGTTGCAAAAACAATTAAAGACACGTTAGCAGCATTTCAATGGAAAATTTTACCACATGCCGCATATTTACTAGACTGTGTTCCTTCAGATTATTATTTATTTCAATGCAGCACGACCAGCACTACAAAAGATATGATGAAATAAAAAAATAACTCGATGAATAGATTGCTTCGAAGAACGAATACTTTTTTTATTGCGGAATCTGTTTATTGCCAGATAAATGAGAAAAAGTTGTAGCTAGCGATGGAAAATATATTTTAAATAAAATATAATTTAATATCTCCCTAAAATAAATGTGTTTTTTTTGGCTAAAAATTCTTTAAAACTAACTGGAATACCTAATATCTTAAAAATATCGCTGATTTTAAAACATTTTAATTTCTATTTTTGTGTGATAAAACATAGAAGAGAATAGTTTTTGCATCAAACAATTTTTCTATTTTGCACAAAGTAATGATCGCTATTTTATATAAAATCGAGAAATATGCTCTATGAGTTTGTAAAAGAAAATGCAAATATAATGTATGACAGCACAATTTAGAACCAAAAAAGGCGATGTCTTTTTCGAACGAAACGAGATATTTGTTGTCGTTTTTATCTGTATATCTATAACTAATGTGTGATTGTTACTACAAGGTTAACATGATAAAATCTGCAAACTTTTTTTGTGATTAACGGTCGCTTATGAGTTACATAAACATTTCCTAACAATTTACATAACTTATTATTGATAGAATCGAATGGACTAGGAAATCTGTTGCACTACATATCTGGTTTCTCTATTTCGTCATTCAATTTACATTTTATCTTTATCACTACATCTCTCAATTGCAAGATTATTCGACAGAAAATCAAACAGTACGCAAATTCTCGGGTCACCACAATAAATATCTTAAAAATTACAGAGAGAAAAAATGACATATCTATTGCGAAATCATCATATTTCAATTATCAAAATATATTAAATGCGTATTCAGTATTACCTTATCCGCGCAAGAATAAATTAATTCAGCAGCAAATTATAAACTAAATTAATTATAGTTAATATCATATTTAGTAGATATTTGCTTTTGATATAGATTGATAAAGCAATAATTGATAATATCTGAAAATTAGACTCGTTATTTTGAGAAGTAATGTACGTCAGCGATTGATAATATCAGAAAAATAGGCTCGTTATTTTTAGAAGTAATTTATGTCTTTCTGATTTAATAAGTAATATGTGATATTATCTCTCTCTCTCTCTCTCTCTCTCTCTCTCTCTCTCTCTCTCTCTCTCTCTGTCTCTTCTCTCTTTCATCCATGAAGATATAATATACACATTAAATTCAATTAAACTTCGTTTTTTTACGGGAAACAATTAATCGAAAGAAGAATTATGTGTAATCTCTATTTTTACAAGTGTGTAAAAAAATTTTATATCATACCTGATAGATTGTGCCTGTTCGTTCCCATTTTTTTTCTTGAGTAACGCTGGGTTCCATCTGTAAAAAAGAAGATTAACAGAACTTTTAGTCATAAGCACATTTCTGTGACACATATAATTTTTAAGTATTGAATTAAAATCAGAACTAGCTTTATTATGTTTTTCTTCTGTAATTATAACACATAGTGTTACATTAGTAATAAAGCGTTGCAAGAAAATAATTTTTTTAAATGATTGGATGTAATCATAGTTATTTGAAGAAAAATATAAGTAAATACGGATATATAGAGAAATATACATATTTTTTATAAACACCTAAATATAAATTAATTAATTTTATAAATAAAATCTAAATACATTGCAGGTACTTTTTAAATATTATATATTGCATATACATATTGTATATCATTTTATATATACGTTCTATAGAACGTAAATGGCCATGTACAAAAATTATATTTTCATAACTAATTTAAGATATACATAATAAAAAAGGTAAACTTTAAATAAAAGTAATATAAAATTAATATTACACTTATCAAGTAAATTATCATAACATTTTATATCAAAATTTAAAATTTTGCATAACTTTAAGTAAATATAATTCCGTAAAAAATGATTTTTTTAAAAGCTTTTTTTCGTTCTCAGGAATAAAGTTTGTACTTTAAGAAACTTTCGATAAATTTTTAATTTATCCTTAAATTCATTCTTAAGTTTAATAATTATATTTCAAAAAAATTCTTATCTTCCCACATCCGGATATTTCTAACCCAATGTTCTTTTTTACTTGTATCTCAGATTGTAGTGCATCGATTTTAACTATTATTTTTTTAAATCTGTCATTTTAAAACTAAAAAAAAAAAGAATTTTTGAGTTCGAAAGTCAGAAATGTCGTAGCACAAAAAATATTTTGCAATAAGTGAAAAGGGATCGGATAAAAACGTGAAAAGAAGAAATTATTTTCAAAATCTCATATTTTTATTATGAGAACAAAGAACTCTTAATTTAAATAATAACAATATCAAGAGTGTACAGAACACTTAAGAGTCAAATATGACGAAAAAATTGTTTAAAGCATAAAAACTGAAACAAGAAGTATATTTAATATAATATTCTATAAATAATTAAAA
>NW_017306081.1:773788-774574 GCF_001594115.1 Trachymyrmex septentrionalis | reverse complement strand
TGTGTGTGTGTGTGTGTGTGTGTGTGTGTGTGTATGTGTATGTGTGTGTATTACATTACATGTCTCACGATTGAACCATCTTCAGATGTAAGAGTCATATATGAATTAATTGGGACAATATTAAAATTTTAGACGAAGAACCTTGTTATATAGTGAGTGTTTAATCTCAGAAATTTTAAATATTAAAAAACAAAGAAACAGTCTAAATCTACAAACAGATACTGAAGGCCTACATAAAGCTAATAATAGGCTTACATACCGCTAATAAATAAAATCTGACGTTGCAATATCAAGATGATTTTATTATTCTTCAGTGTTCGTTTGTCGAGAAAGTAACATAGAATGTTTAACACGATCTCATTTTTAGTATTTTTTGATTAATTTTTATCTCTATACATCATTAATTTTATATTGTGACAAAATTTTCCACTGCGATATTGGTATTGGATTTGTTTCATCACAAAAACTAACACACTGACGCTGAATAATTGCATCTTCTCGACATGTAAAACTTAAATATATGGTCAGTTAGGTGAATTAGTTTACAAGAGTGACACTTTTATTTGAATTTTTCTTTTTCATTTTCTTTTAATTTATTTCTAATTTGACTTTTCACCAGAACATCAGGAAATTTAAACAACCGGTTTTTTAAACAACCGGTTGTCCGACCGTTTTGCGAGTAATTTCCGCCTCTCTACAAAACATCTCTCTGGTCTTCATTATCATGTTCATAATTTTATTTATTTCTTCGACTGCGTTTAATCAATATTATATATATATATATAT
>NW_017306081.1:747465-773589 GCF_001594115.1 Trachymyrmex septentrionalis | reverse complement strand
AAGTGCCCTGTACACTTATATTTTTTTCAAAAATAAATGAAGAAACATTTGATTAAAGTATCCGAGAATGCACACCTGGAGTGTTTTCTACACGCCAGCGTCAGAAAAACGAAGCTCACATTGCAGTAGTTTATTTTACTGATCGGGAATCAATGCTCACTTTTCGATCAAAGTTTAAGGAACATAATTCATATAGCAAATAGCGTGTATCACGCATTTATTCATAGCAGTAATCTAATGAAATCTTCTGGAGTGTAAAAAACACCCCAGATGACCATTTACATAATAAAAAATTTTAAACATAAAAGAACATATATTATAATTTTGAAATGTAAAATATACAAGTTAAATAGTATAAAATAAAATTATAAATATTCATAATATATTTGTATATAATACATAAATAATAATGTGTAACTGTAAAAGTTAATATAGAACAAAAGAATAACTATTGTTTAAAAATATGTATGCTTATATATGCATACAAAATAGCAAGGGCTACATATAAAGTTTGTACATATGTACTTATTATAGATTATAGCTTTTCCAAAATGTTTATTTTTATTGAAAAAGGATATGTAATTTATACTTATATGTACAATATGCAATAAATAATTTGTTTTAATATAATAAATAATATTTAATAATTATTAATAAAATAATAAATCATTAAAAATGGGAAATATAATATAAAATTGAATTATTTTTAGTAATTATAGAAAACATAGCATTAAAAATGACTTTATATGACAACAACTTAGCCTTACTTTAAATTATTTAAGTTATTATAAAATAAATTTTACATAATATATTTTATTAATAATAGTCTTTTTTATAAATAAAAGTCTAATTTTTTTAATAATAGTCTTTACGACATTTAACTATACAATTTCCTAAAAAAACTCTTCTTATAAAAATGTTTTGTTAACTAATCTTTATTTTTTGTAAATACTGTCACAATAAGCTATTTAATAATAAGGCTTTTTCCTTTTTTTTTGGTTTTTCCATAATTTTTTCAGAAAATGTTAATTAAGTGTTCTTACATAATGTAATAATCCTTACATAAAAATGAATTATGAAACAATCACTAACAAATAATATATCTTTAATATAATAACTTTTAACTGAAGTATAAAAAATATCCCAGCTGATCAGTTACATAAAAAAGAGGCGTGAGGATTATCCTCAGCGTGCGCGCATATCACCACATATGCATCCTCATATGAGGACGTGTCTCTTTGATCCATGTAAGACTTACTATACATGACCCGCACGAGTGACATCACTCAATTATGAATCTCATATTGGTTGCATGCATGAGACATGCATGCAACAGAGGTAACGGTTTAGCGGCTATATTAACATCTGCATCATAGGCGAAAAGAGGGAGGCAAGAAGAAGCATTTGACGTTATTATTATTATATTATTATTATTATACTATATAGGGATATCCGAACATAGGTACTGTCCGGTCCCAGTGACTGGACATGTATTAGGTTGTTCGAAAAGTAATTTCGTTTTTTCTTATGAAAATGAAAGACGATTTTCAATCAGACGCGTTTCAAATGATCATGAACGGTCGAATTCGATAAATTTAATCTCTCAGCGATCTCACGAGTTGTTATTCGCCGGTTTGCATCAATTAATGCCTTATTGTATCTTTATCAACTTCAACTGGCCTTCCAGAACGTGGTGCATCTTCAACATCAAAATTGCCGGATCGAAATTTTGCAAACCAGTTTTGGCACTGGCGTTCTGTCAATACATCTTCTCCATACACATCGGATAATTTTTTCTTGCTTGAACAGCATTTTTACCTTCTCGATAGTAAAAAAGTAAAATATGCCGAAAATGCTGCTTTTCACTTTCCATATTTGATAGGGCACCAACCAAAAACTACGTAGAATCAATCGAACTTTTTTCACAAGCAAGCCTTGCTATATCAGCTGTCAAAATATATAATGATTATGCGGCTTAAGTGTGAAGTTGGCTGTGAAAAAATACAATAAGTCCTCTGTTGAGAAAAAATGAAATTACTTTCCGAACAACCTAATACATATCTATGTCTGGACATTTATATAACACTTTATTTATTTAAATTAATGTTAGTCTCAAATACTTTTTAAAACGTAATATTATAATTTAATTGTAATCTTTAAATGCAATTAAATTATAATACAATAATAAAAAATTAAAGCATTTGAGAGATTAATAGTAATAAATTTTTGTGTATCTAGACACATAGGTATATACATGTCCAGTCATTAAGAGGTTTATCTTACATGCGTATGTGTGTGTGTGTGTGTACACTACTTGTAAAACACAAATTTTACCTTTAAGAATGGAAAAAAACTTTAAATACAATTATTTTTTATGGAATTAATATGCAAGCACATAGAGTTGCTTGAAGTTATACAAAATTTTAATATAAATTTATGTTGTGATAATTTTGTTGCTGAGTGTATATGAACATAGAGTAATTTCGGCCGCACCTATCAAAAACTTAATTTATTAAGTATTATTTACTATGTTTAAAGTAAACAAACTCTCTCAATAAAAACTTTGAACTGTCTATTATTATGAAAAAAATATTGGAAATCCGAAATACTTATATTTTGTATTAAAAAAATGAATTTTTTTAAACCCTTGTATTTTTGCCATATATTCCATAGGGGTGGAATATATGGCTACTCATAGGAGGAAAGGGGATATGTGCGGCTCATGAAAAATTTACAAATAATGCATATAAATAAGTCATAAAATGACACAATAACTTATAAAATGCGTTTTAATAAAGTTTTATTAAGGAATTAAAATGATAAATATGTATATAAAGTAATAAATAATAATTACAATCTTTCCACATGTATTACAAGTGTTATGACATGAGGTATGCATTTCAAGTAATGCGTTTATTGCATTTAGTGCACTGAATGCAATGTTCCTACTTTGTATACTTTGGGCATAAATCCCGCCCGTTAAAAATGCCGTATATCCCAAACAGGTGGGATATACAAGACAACAAACTAAACAAAGAATACAAGAGCAAAGTACTTATATTTTGTTATGCAACATGCTTTACTATTCCTCTACACTCATGTATCACGAAATAAGTCTTTTGCACGTCCTACAGTAATCATTTATGATGGTGCTACTCAACGCGTGTGACAAATCCATTGAACTCACAATAATTTCATTAATATTAACAGTAAGAAACTGAAATCGTAACATAATACTAATATAACATAAAGGCATGTAACAAAGTAGTTGCGGAAAATTATCCCCACTCCTTCTATTTTTTCTGACTTCTGCGGCATAAATCCCGCGGCGTATTTGCCGCAATTACCCTATACGCATGCAATAATAAAAGTTTGTTTTTTATAACTGCTGGACGATACCAGATGATTTTTTTAATTTTTATAAAACTTTTATACAAAAAAGACAGATCTAATATTTCAATGTTATTGGAATATATGCGAATGTTTATTTGAATATAAATAATATATATGTATGTGTGCGTGAATATATCGTGTACTCGCGGATTGTATTTATGCATCTATAATGCTATTTTAAGTATCATACAAAATAAAACATAAGTAAATTACACTTATAATTACTGAGTTAAAAGATATAACTTGCTACATATGCAAATATATTAAGCTAAGATAAGCATTTTTATTGACAGAAATAGTGTGCTCTCAGTGCACATTAAACTTTACTGTTGTACACAAATCGTCATACAAATGTTCAATAAAAATATAGAAACGAATTAATGCGAAATATTCAATACATTTTATTGTGTTATTTGATAAAATACTCGTTGGGCATTTTATCAATTGGAATATCTCACCTTTACATTTAGATTAGAATAGTGTACATATTTAATGTGCACTGAATGCGCACTGATTCTGCCAATAAAAAACGCTATAAATATTTCGATATAAACTAGATTCATGTAGCTAAATATTAACTTACATCATTGGGAATAAGAATAATAATTGATAGATTTGATAATCTTTAAAAGTAGAGATAATCTCTTGAAAAGTGAAAATGCTTGAAAAGTAAAAGTAAAAATCATTTTAATTGGTCCTCAATAAAATTATTTTTATATAAAAATATGTCCAGTAATATTGCTGAGAATTAAGTGATGATCGAATTTACACGAAACCCAGCAAAAGTATCTAATTCTTATTTTAATTATAAATTTTATATATATTTACATTGTGTAAATGGATGTATTTATAAAATATTAGTTTAGAACAATAATTTTAAAAGGATGCAAGAATTGTTTTACCGATCAAATATTATTAATTTTCAAATTCTCCACTCTTTTAATTGTATTTACAATTTAAAAATCTTTTTTTCAGTTAAAATGTAGAATACAAAAATACAGCGTGCAGATAACAATTTTATACGAAAAACGAAAAAAATTGAAAAATTATGTTTTGTCATTGATTTCTACATACTACAGTCGACTCGTGATAACATGTGCTACATAAGAGTTTTAGACTTTGTACGTTTGAGATAAGCTTAAATCGCACTAGAGATTACATGAAAATATAATAACTATGCTTGTAGAAATAAACTAAAAACTTTAGTATAAGAAGAGGAAGAAGAATTCAAAAATTTTATTTGTATGTACGAATGAAGTCGGTGTAAAGAGTAAAACAGAGCAGCAATTGTAACTAGCAAATAGGTGCCGAATCTTGCAAGAGATAGTGCTGCAATATATTAGATAAAACCAGATGTATGCATTTAAGTGAGATAAAACGATAATATCAGAAATGAATTAACGGTATCAACATTTTTATTTTGGAATTAAAAAAATCTGTAGTAATACATTGATTAAGTTCGATCGCATTGCTCTAGTATCTTTAAGTGATAAAACTATCTCTTATGCGCGCGCGTAAAACGGATTTAATGTTTTTTTTATTATATATCGAAAACTATTCAAAGTATCAAAAAATGTTTCATACAAGTTTTATAATAAAATTATTCTATTTATCCATGTAAATAATATTTAAAAAGAATTATCAATATATAAAATTCATATTTTCAAAATTATTTCTTAATAATATTATTTATGTACTTGCCAACCCTGCGTGCGTGCGTGCGTGCGTGCGTGCGTGCGTGCGTGCGTGCGTGCGTGCGTGTGTGTGTGTGTGTGTGTGTGTGTGTGTGTGTATACATACGTAAAAATAATGTTATTTTTACAAACATTTAATAAGTATTACTTAATAGTTACAGTTTGGTAATATTTATTAAATAAAGAATAGAATTTCAGAATGCGTTTTGTCCAAAAATTCATTTATTTAGTTAGAGGTGACATAGTGTTGAAAGACTCATATCATAAGCTACTCTGAGATATCCAGAAAGCATTTTTTCGTTATTAATTTATATGCTGAAAAAACATAGACATTTCGGAATGCATTATGTTTTTTTTAACTAGAAACAAACAAAATGCATTTGTTTAACATTTTTAGCAATTGCTTAACAATTTTGTTTAATATTTCATATCCTACTGATTGGCATATTGTTATTTTCCGTAAAGTACGTAATTTTTTCATGTGCATAGTATCTTTTTTTCTCGTTTTCTGAAAATTACAAATTTTGGACAAAACGTATTTTGAAAGTCTGTTCCTCAAATATTTATAAAAATAACATTATTTTTAGTTGTATTAACTAAACATTTGATTGGCATATTTTCTCTATATAATTTAGTATAGCTGTTACTAGACTCCAAGAAGTCAACTACTACTAAAAAAACATACAGTGGTTGCTAATTATAGCAATACAACATTGCTAGCATTGCTATTGTATTGTTAATATTGTTATTCTATGTATTGCCATCAACTGCGCAATATTGCCAAGTATTGTTAATGTATTGCTAGCACATTGCTAGCGTATTATTGCTAGTACTGCTAGCATTGCCTGTTTCATTATTATACTGTCATAATATATTTCTAAAGAAATGTACATTGATTGATAGTGATTGACTCCTTGCCACACTGATTTTTCAGTGTACGATAAAGAATAAAATAAACGTGCGCATTATAAACAATCATGCATACCTATTCGAAAAATTCCCGTGTGCAATAAATCAATTGTTTCGGGACTTTGTGAGATTAGAATGGTTCAATATTATTTACTTTACAAATATTAACACGCAGAACAAAATATCTTGTCTTAATGTAGATTGAGAATCTTATAAAGTTAGAGGGAAAAATGTAAGAGAAATAAAAAATAATGTTTTCCTTCTTATTTAACATAACAAATATCCAAAGTATATAAATTTAATTTAAACTTTGTGTGCAGCATATTAGAATGTCGCGAAGCAGATGCATCTTTTTACAAAAGTTGGCACTACTAATACTGACCGTTACAAATATTAAGAGTTCTTACATTACCTACAGTGTTCATAAAACTCAATTTTACCCTACACAAGATCCTTATTCGCGGACCACTACAATTTTTTAAAACGCATCATATTTCCATTTTAAAAAATCTACACTTTATTTTATCATTTTATGTTATTACTTAATGTTAACTTATAAATTGTTAATTAGATTTTACAAAGCATGATAACACACTGTCATAACGATGCGCTTTAGAGTTCGTTGAAAATATTTCATGCAATTTATATACACTATATAACGTTAATTACGTCACACTTATCATATTTATCACTTTATCAGTCAGTTACATTATGTACCGGGAGGCTCAAAATAGTTTATATTATTATGTTATTATCATCTTCGATAATAACATAATAATATAAACTATTTTGAGGGTATATTGAGTTCCTTATTGTTAATAAAACGAATTATTACGTTACCATCTGGTATCAGCCTATTCGTAATTTTAATGTTTGTTAGATTTATTCGTTACAGTCTATATTCTTATTATTATTATACAATTTGAAATTTGGGTTTATATTACATCTTGCTGGAAATATGTACATACCTTGATTTCCATGCACGTTAATACATACACACCCTCATTGTTAAGATTTGTTTGTCCATTCGCATTATTAACATGTTCGTTTGCATTTTTAATGTCCTTGTATTCATTCGTATTGTTAACATCTGTTTGTTCTTTCACATTATTAGTATTTGTTCGTTCGTTCGTGTCATTAATACCCTCATTGTTAAGATGTGTTTGTCCATTCGCATTATTAACATGTTCGTTTGCATTTTTAATGTCCTTGTATTCATTCGTATTGTTAACATCTGTTTGTTCTTTCACATTATTAGTATTTGTTCGTTCGTTCGTGTCATTAATATCCGTGTTCGTCATGGTGTCTCCTTCTATTTGATTTTATTTTCTGATAATTAAGCGTATCAATTAAATAATATCACGATCGTAACCTATTCGGTGATTTTTCCTCACAAAACGTTATTTGCAATTTTAGAAAAAGATATCAGTCTTTTTTTATCTTCGTTACTAGTGCTACCTTTCACTCTCTCTTTGTCGCGGTTTAATCTTTTATCTACATCATATATCTACAATATTCGATTCTAGTATTTATCTTGATAATAAGATAATCTCGATATTACATATTGAAAGGTACTTTAAACCATCATAATTATTAATCGATTGCTTACATTTAAAAGATATAAGAGTGTGAAGTGATTTGGAATTTGATTGAAAAGATGCGAAAGCGTTGAACGACTTGAAATAAATTTAACTACTATTCCGTTTAGATATGTCGCGGAGTTTTTTAGATTGCATCTCCCTCTTCCATTTTTAATATTTTTTGTCTAGATATAATATCATCGTATACACATACAATAAACACCGACTTACGTTGAATTGTTTATTCTCTAAACTGTCTGTTTATATAACGCCTTCTTCGATCTTTAAAGAATAACGCGTTTAACTTGCAACTAGCGGTTTTATTGTTTTAAGCGATGTTTTCAATATTCACCAGATTGCTCCGGACAATTCTAAAAGATATCTACAATTTTTTGAGCCGTCTTTGTCTTAAGATCTGTAAACGTATACGTCCAATGCTCGCTATTATGTCCGAGCGATCGTCTTCATCGTAACAAGTTAAAAAATTTTATAAATCTGTCGATATAATTTTTCTACGTTGCACGATCCAGCTTCTTTTAAAATGTTCGAAAATATTTCTCTTTGTGCGTGTATGCCTTGGGAAAAATCGTCCAGTATATTCCAACATCCGCGAGTCTCTCGATTAGCGCGAGATATAATAAGTCTTCGGATGTAGCCGCGGTGATCAGAGCTAACTGGGAACTCGTTATTGACTGAGAACGACGTACGGAATTTATCTGCTACACCCGGTCACGTTCTCCACTCCGGGACCATTCTCGCAGCATGATGATCCGCTGTATCGCTGAGCAATACATACGCGAATATCAAATATAAAGCGTGTATATATTTCTGTTACTGAGAATTTTGTATTGATAAGAAAGAGGCTATTACGTAGAAAAACAATCGGGGGATCATTGATAATTGACGGGTCGCAAATTGATGTGACAATGTTAAATCTGACAATGTAATTAACAATAATAGTGACATTAATGATAAGATTGTAATTTATCAAAATGTCGTATGGTTTTGATTGAAAGGAAAAGAAAAACGAAATGCATAATTCGGTTATATCAAAGAAAAGAAAGTGAAAGGAAACATGATTGAAGTTAAGCAAAATTTAATAAATTTATAGATTAATGATTATGGTTAAAAGTTTAATTCTTGATTATAGTAAACGATTAAAACTCTTTAGTTGCCTTTAACTAAATCTTAGATATTACTGTTGTCTTAGGTATTATATGTATATTCGTAATAGCAATCGCATCTTTTTAAATTTAAAATTCATTTCTTGATTTGTTTGTATTTTCTCTTTCATATTAAATCTATAGATACTATATATTAATTAGATTATAAAGCAATTCAATAATTTTTGAGCAATTAATTATTTTAAAAGGTTATGTATAATTTTATATTTATTCTTTTTGTTTTAACAATTAGAAATGTTAACAAATTTAACTATTTCAATTTGATTAAAATAAAAATATCTCTCCGTGTTTAAATCAATCAACAATATATAATAGATGCTCGAAAGTATCAGATGCGATTGCATTTTTAAATCATACGTTTTGTTATATGTAGCGAATAGAATTTATAATATGTCATGCACGTAAATATTTAATCTGAAACATCTGTTGAATCCACAACTAAAGTGAAAGACTAATTAGTAAGGAAACCAAAATTATGCTGTAAAAATCCCTTTTTAAGCGCCTAAAATATGCTCTATAAAATTAAAAGAATGTTCTAAAAAAAGGCATATATCCCAAAAATTATGCTAAAAAAATTCCTTTTTGAGCGCCTAAAATATGCGCGTAAAATTAAAAGAAAATACTCTAAAGAAAGAAATATATGCATTTAAAAATTATTTTTTATCGTACAAATTTTCAAATTATTAATTAAGTTTTTACACTTATAACAACAAAATAAAATAAATTTGATAAAATGTGTTTACATTTTTAAAAAATTTGATTAGTCTTACGGGGCATTAAAATTAAACAAATGCATATTATTTATTATAGTGACTCTAGAGAGAGAGAGAGAGAGAGAGAGAGAGAGAGAGAGAGAGAGAGCTTTTGATGTATTATATGACACAGAAATATAGAAGATTGAACATAAAAGCGCGAAATCTTTTTCTCCTTGTGATTTTTTTGACATCTGCACACCAATGCATCGCGGCGTGTGAGTTGTTTATCTAAACAATTCCTTTTTCAAAAATATAAAATATATTCTAGCATATTTCTGATTGAGAAAAACTTATTTTAGAAATCCTATTTATTATTATATTATAATAGAAAAAAATTAATCATAAACTTAAATTAGAAAACGATAAAATATACAATAAAAGTAGATAAAATATGTAAATATTGTACACGCGTGGCAAAAATATGTTTTTATGTATAAAATATGCAAAAATATGCTCTTATGTATGAAAGATGCAAAATATGCTGTAACATAGGGCTCAAAATGCATAACTTCTTATGAAACAAATTTGTATTTAGTTTCTTTCTTTATTAATCAAACAAAAAAAAACATGCCCTGTGCATATTTTGATTGCCCTACTAATTAGCAATCGGCGTGAGATTTCAATAAAACTTGATGCTTTGATTAATTCCGTATTACAAACTTATCGTATGACTTCTAAATTCTTTCCGGTCTTATTTGCGCTTCAGTCGTGCTGACATTGACTTGCGTAACTTCCTCGAACGAGATATATATTGTAATTACCACATAACATAATTCGACTACATGACATAATTTGTATCATGACATATCCGTTAATTTAGTGTTGCTTTTTAAAATGGGCACCCATTAAAAATATATTTGACGATAATTACATTGCTGTAAATTGTATATCGTCATTAATGCCATCTTACATACATAATTTAAGTAAAGACTGATTTCCTCCTCTATATCTAATCTTTAGATAAAAATTATAATGTATACCAGAATATATTTAAATTTTTACATTAATGAAAATTCAATTCTATTTTTTTATATTTGATCTGCTATACTAGTAAAATTACAACATAATTTTATGTTATAATTTTACTAATATAGCAGATCTTACTCTATTCTAGCAAAATCTATAAGTTATTATGTAGATACCAGAGAGATTTATTAAAAGTGCTAATTGTTGTTATTTAATAGATATAATATTGCTAACTATAATTGTACAAATTATTTTGCTATAAGAACGAATAAATTTTTATTTTATTATCCAAACTTTTTTGTTGCGAAACAATTTGGTTACATAAGCAAAGTATAACTGAATATGTTTTTGTGATCGGTGATCGCCACATCTAATTCACGTCAGTATAATGTGTAGTTTCTAAATATCTAATAGTAAACTATCATTCTTTTGGCCTGACAAGAGTAGATATAGATCAATTGATATTTGATGATCGCTCGACAAGGATGGCTATTGCCATACACAATGTGGCGAAAAGTGCATGTAACAACTTTTTATTGCAGTGCCAAGGGATTCGCCTATTACTTGCATGACACATAAAATTAATAAACTATGATCAGAAGCCAAAATTATTAGATGCATAACTTTTGTATCTAGAATAGAGCAAAAACGGAAAAACTTGAAAAAAAATTCGCGAGAAGCAAGAGCTCCATAAAATGTAAAACAACCTAAAGAAAAAAATAAAACTAGAAATAAAGTGGAAATAATAGACAGATAAATATAAAAAAAGTAAATTAATAAATTAAAAAGTTAGTATAATAAACAACGTATTACAACGCAGAGAAAAGTCCAGTCAGTGAATGTAATAAAAATATAAAAGAATTAAATCCAATAAATAAATAAATAACATAAAGAATACTAAATAAAATAAATAATTTTATCCAGCATTATCGTTAGTTTGTGTTATAATCAAACATGTTATCGCGCTTAAATGATACTGGATACAGAAATATATTATATATCATTAAGGCGAGCAATCAAAAAATATAATATACATCTTTATCTATTTATAAGTAGTATGCAATAGGTCTAATAATTGCCGCTTTATACAGATGATCGAATCTTCCTTATGAGAAAACACGTCATCTGTTAAGGGAACCCTAAAGACGATTATAATCATAGTGTAAATAGGATTTACACACAGACGATTTACGTATCACTGACACATCATCATATACATAATAAATGAAAAGTAGTACATCTCACGCACACATAATACACATAAATATTCGTATAACAGTAACGTTTTAATTAGATGTCTATGTCGAATTCGAAGAACTCCACGTTATTTCTTTGTGCAAATTATTAATCTGTAGATTATTATTTCGTAATTACAAATTGCACAGCTTTTATGTAACAGCTCTAGAATACCATATTGGACTAAAAAATAATGAAGATCTCAATTTTGAAATTCTTTGACGTTCTTGGCTAAATTACACCTCAGACACGTATTAATGCATATACTTTAATTATAGTCAAGGATTTTCAAATCCTTTTAAAAATCTAGGAAAGAGAAAAATTGTAATTGTTGTACAAAAAAATATATGGTTTAGTTGGTAATACAAATGACTATAGGACCTTCGCAAAGCGCATCTGTTTGTTTTATAAAAAATCAAGTTTTGATTACTATAACAAATTTCTTTTGTCGTAGTTTTGTCGTGAATTATGTGAGCAGTAAGTAAGTGGTTTTGCTTCAATATAGAAAAAGTATTTGCTAAAGATATATTATATTTTGCTTTAATAAATTAACGTTATTCTAAAAAGAAATATATTCAGTAAATTTTTTTTATTAACGCAACAGATTCTGCTTTAATAATGAATTTTAGAATTAATTCTATTAATTAAATTTAGTTGCTGCCAGTACGAATATGCAGTATTTAGTAGTGATAATTTTGCCACAATTTGCCACAACAGTGGAATTATTTTTCTTGGTAATCTACAATTACAATGCTTGAATACCCAAAGTGATAAGAAATGACACTTGTGGTTTATAGAAGAACACCGCATCTTACGTCATTTTCAGTATCTCCTATAAGTGACAGTATTGCCATTGTCACGAGATATCGTAAGCAAATAAATGTTAACACTTGCAAAACAGATCTCAATCGCAAATGTAATTAATAATTAACGTAAGATGTAATATTTGCCAAATATATTTGGCCAAAGTCTGCTAACATTTGTATAAGTGGTATTAGTTACAAAAGACTTTTATAGATGAATTTAATTTTACCAGCTGCTGTCCTTTTTTTACCATTCTGAGATCATTTAATACGTGGCGACCTTGGAATGAGATTATTGTTGTGCTGCGTATTATTGTATCTCATTACTTTTTATTGATGACTCAATATATAGTAGTGTTTTATTCAGTAGTGATGTATACAAGGTGTTTGGTAAGTAACGATAAAACTCTCGCATAGGACTAAACTAAAGGAGTCGAAAAGTCCTCTACCATTTTGCAATTTTCGCAATAGTTAACAAGATTAATTACTAAAAGTTACCGAATATCGGTCTTCAATAATTTTTTTCTCAAATGCTGTCAACTTTTCAGAAAAATTGCAAGAGACAAAAATATTGTTCATTTTCTTTTCATAGAACTCTATAAATTTTTTAAAAATTTTTTATCAACTTTTTAAAGGTATTAAATATGGTATTAAAAAATTCTGAAAAAATTCTAAAAAAATTCTTAGAGTTCTATGAGAAAAAAATAAACAATTTTTGTCTCTTGCAGTTTTTTTGTAAAGTTGATAGTATTTAAGTAAAACATTATTAAACACCAATTTTCGGCAATTTTTAGCAATTAATATCTTGTTAACTATTGCGAAAATTACAAAATGATAGAGAACTTTTCTTCTCAATTTAGGCCATTTTGCCCCTGTGCGACAGATTTATTGTTACTTTTTAACATCCTGTATGTACCTTTAAAGTAGGTTTCATATCCATAGAGACTGAAATCTTTTTGAAAAATTTATTATTTTAATTTCTCTATAGATTGAAATTTAACATATTTTAAATTTTTAATAAATCGCTTTCTTACTTTAAAAGTGACAACTTAAAACACTAAAAATAGATTTCTGGATGTAATTTTCATTATTACAAATAATTAAATAAATATTATTCTATCAATCATCAAAACTGAATTAACTTACAAATATAATATGTAAGTGAAATATTATTCTATCAATCATCAAAGATAAACTAACAGATATGATATAATAATAGGAATAATTGTAAACTTATGACTCATTTTGATACAATTATTCTTAAAAAAGAATAGAATCTGGAAATTTTATAGTTTTGCACAACAATCAATATTATAAAAATTAAGAATCATAGAACGTGAAAATATTGAAGACTGATGTATCTTCGATAACTTATCAAGATTGTTTTAAGTCTTTAAATTAATAATAACCAATTAATAATTTACAATCTGATATCTATCGCGAATTTATAGGACCAAGAAACTACAGCTTGAATTATATGATAATTTCATTAAAATTTATAGTTGTATTCTTTTTACTATTGTAATATGAATTTATATGACAAAAAAAATCACATCTTAAATTACATGACAAGTCTGGTTATTTTTAAAATATGTATATTTTAATTGTAAAAATATTTGTGACTACTGAAAGTGACCAGATAGTGGTCAAAACGCTTATAAATTGTGTATGATTAAATATTTAAAATTATATGACATTTGCTAAAAACATCCCACGTTCTGGTTGCATGCTTCTCTTACTCAATTTGTTTAACCTACTTTAACTTCATGAAAAATCGGAATTATTATAATTTAAAAAATTAATTACACGCAACTATAAATCAAAATTATTATTCAAAATTATCAAAATTAAAAAAGAATGATTTTTAAGAATCATAAAAGATAACAAAAATAATAAAAATGACATCTAATAATAAGAATATATTCTTTTTTTATTCGCTATTATTTAATTACTTAGATAATATAGAAAATTCAAAAAAAATTTTTTTTTATTCCTGACTTACAAAATGAATTTTTTTTCTATCCCATTTCTAAAAGTATTCCTAAGTGTCCCAAAAGAATTCACTTTTATGTCATTAATTGTGAGTTCTTTTTCAAAAGATATCCTTTTTTAATCTAAATAAATTTGTAATAAAATCGAAATAACTGTAGATAGTATTCTAACGCTGGAGTTCTAAAGCTATTCATTTTATACTTTTTCTGGAATCGAAAAGTTAAATAGATCGAGATTATTGAAATGTTCCGAAATACAAAATAAATATTAATTAAAATATATTTTACGACAAAAGTGTTTTAACAAAGAAAATATTTTAAAGTATAAATCAGTTGTTAAAAGCATATTATGGAGTGTTCCACAATTTTTTGTTAAGCGCTTTTGTGTAGATAGAGCGGACTAAACTGAGTTGAAAAGTTTTCTACCATTTTAAAATTTTTGTAATAGTTAACGATAATAATTATTAAAAATTGCCAAATATTAATCTTCGATAATTTTTTACTCAAATATTATCAATTTATAGAAAACAATAAATGACAAAAATTGTTTATTTTCTTTTCATAAAACTCTAAGAATTTTTTCAGAATTTTTTATTACTATCATCGTTTTAACAGAACGTTTTAATGCTGCATTTTTTATTTTTATCAACATAAAAAATATTAAAGATATGAAAAAATTTTTTAAAAATTCTCGAAACTTTATGAGAAGAAAATAAGCAATTTTTGTCTTGTCATACTTCACTTTTATTTAAATGAAATTTTACTTTTATATTTAAATACATATAATTATGTATGAATATGTATGCTTATACAGGGTGTTTGAAATTAAAATGTTAAAACTTTGGGAGCATGTAAAGAATTGATAAATTAAGAAAGAAAATCCTGTAGAGATATGCTCGTTTTTACTTCGTTTTGGAGAAAATCGCAAAATAGGCAAAACGTGGTTTTTATTTTTGTACTTTTTCATTTCTCATTCACATAGTATTTACTTGCTTAATTAGATATTGTTCAAAATGTTTGACCTCTCGTCGCAGAACCCATACACGAAAATCATATCAGCATATTCAACTTTAGAATATGTACACGGCATATTGTGACAGGAGTAATTCTCGATGACTTCTGACGAGTAACTGACCAATTTACAGGAAAAAGGCAGAAATGTAAACAAACAAGAAAGTTTTCATCTAAAAACGAAATTATTATTATTGTTTTCGTGCACGATTTCAGTGACGATAATATTTCAGAAGCAGTACGAGAATAAAGCTATTACGTTTTGTTTTTTTTTACAATTTTCTTCAAAACGAAGCAAAAATAAACATATCTCTATACGATCTTTTTCTTAGTTTATCGATCCCCTACACGCTCCCAAAGATTTAACATTTAAATTCTAAACACCCTGTATATGTAACACATAATTTGTATGTAAATTTTTTATATGTATACCAAACATTATTGCAAAAGCTAATTTCTATTATGCTTGCAGCAATTATTCTCAAGCACGATACAATTCTAATGGCAGCAGATCATGATTTGTAACGGAAATAATTTTGTACAAGGATATTGTGACTAAGTCAAAAATAAATTTTTTTTGAACCCATTACGAACAGAAAATGAATTTCTTCAATTTAACTCTGTAAGAAGTCCTTTGTTAATTGTCGGAAAGGAATTCTTGTTAATTTCGAACAAATTACGTTAATTCAAAGAAGTCAAGAAAATGAATTCTTTTCGAGTTCCAATGGATTAATTGTTCTTTCTGGGTAATTTACAATTTTCTGACTTAAGTTTGACGTGAAGAAACATGAAATTTTTCTATCGAGCGTTTCTTTCAAAGATATCGCTCAATACAATTTCAATACAGTTTCTTCGCGTCAAACTCAAGTTTGCAATAAAAAATACATGGTCTATTAAAAATAAATCGATTTTCGGTCTAAATAGCCGTTTCTGTTTAAAATCCAAAATATCACCATTCAGTAATTCGATAATTTGATTTTATTATATTCCTAATTTATTTATCAAAATTTTCAAAATTTTTAATTACAAATCACTTCTCTCGTTTTTAAATAAATAATGTCTGGAATGTGTATAAGAATATATAATATTGTATATATAAAAATATATATTGTAAATATATATGTATATTATTAAATGTTTAATTATAAATATACACTTCAGGTTTAGGTAATGTCTATTTCAATTAAGTACAACTAATTACTATATTCTTCTTAAAGTAGTATAATACATTCTAACATTTGAATTACAAAAATCTCTTGTACGTCATTGAAGAAGACGATTTAATAACAATAATGCTAATGCCGTATAATTATAACAAAAGAATATAATGAAAGAGACACATGTTTATGGTTGAAACATGTATTAACTCGGAGATGTTCTGTGTTGGGGATTGACACGCGCATATAAATTAAAAGCGATTAAATACAACTCGCTTTAAGACAATAAGTCTGTACGTAATACAACATGTGTTATTACAGTGTTATTATAGAACTTTCAGTACTTGCGTAAGAGAGGATTAAAATTATAATATTGTGTACGCACGTCATATATGACACACTGATCTTCGGACTCCGAGACCGATCGGCAGTATCATTCACTCGTGAGACCGATTGGTTCTTGACGAGATGGAAAATTGATGCAGCATATGCGTTTAAATTTTGCTATCACCAAACATGAGATCACAATAAAAGTTGCCAGTTCATTAACAGAAAAGATAATGATCGTATCGCTATTATTATCTATAACACTGCTCAACAAAAATTACTGTTGCTAAACATTAAAATGAGATTAATAGTCCTTTACAACTTTCTGAATGCTGTCCATTCTGCACAGAATTTGCAGCAATATCATTGTAAAATCTCTGTAATATTACTGCAACATGCAATGTTGTTAAGACTCTTTCAATCCTCAAAGAAATTTTTTTAGTGTCGACAGCAGTTAACACGTTAATAAGCGACATATCAGTTACTAGTGACTGACAATATATCTTTTGTTCAGATCGTGTTAGTCATTAGTGATTGATGATAGAAAATTTTAACATGTTAAGCGCAAAGACTGAATATAAATAATTAAATGCGCGAACAAGAAAAGAAAGGAATAGGCTCGGCGCTTAACGTGTTAATAAGATATTCATGTTAAGTCATGGATGATTATTAAATAGCTTTCAATTATGTTAATTTGTACTTAAAGATTATCTAGACTGTTAAATATGAAAATTTAAAATCATCTAAATTTAAGCCTCTAAATTTTAGCGTAATCTGAATTTGTTTTAAATTCTAACATCTGCCATAATGAATTCATCATTTTGAATTTGTCAATTTTGACATAGGATTTATATGGACGTTCAAAAGACTATAGGAAATGATTAGTCTCGTTCTGGTGTTTTTTTGCGTCAAACATATGTAATTACAAGATTATTAAATTTCATCACTTGCAATTGCGAGATTATTAGATTTCATTATCGCGCTTATAATCGCAAGGTTATCGAGCATTAACTTCATTATCACTCAATAACCGCAATAAATAGTGCAAAAAAAGTTGAAGTATGATGTCAATCCTGAGTTTGCAGAATTCATTTGATTATTTGATATCTTTTTAAGCTTTTTATTTGGACATTCACTTATGAGTTAAAAATTTAAATTAATTTCTGGCACAATTCAGGAGGAAAATGTATGTTCAAAATACAGGGTAATAAAAAAGTCCTAGACTAAAATATTCAAAAAATAATACATTTGAGAAAAAAAGTTTCATATAAAAGTTATATGATTTTAATAAATGCTTCAAACAGAGATACCCATTTGACTTTGAACGCAAGTGGAAGAATTTTCAGTCATGTTTAAAATTTCAAATAAAAACTCCTATTTTTTAATATTCTTATAATTAACATGAAGATCTTTTTAAAGATGTTTTAACTATACATATAATATTAACTAAAAGTATTAGTCAAATTAATCGATCAAAATAGATTAATATCAATCAATATTATTTTAAAAGCTTTTGTGATATGACAAAGTGTCTCGTAAGTTTTGGCCAATTGCTTTTGTGTAAATAGAGCGGACTATACTAAGTCAAAAAGTCCTCTACCATTTTGTAATTATCGCAATAGTTAACATGATATTAATTGCTAAAAATTGTCGAAAATTGGTCTTCAATAATTTTTTACACAAATACTATTAACTTTACAGAACAACTGCAAGAGACAAAAATTGTTTATTTTCTTTTCATATAGCTTTAAAAAATTTTTCAAAATTTTTTTATCAACTTTTTAGTACTGTACATATTTTCTTATTTTTACCAACATGGAAAAATACGTATTAAAAAAATCTTAAAAAATTCTAAAAAAATTCTCAGAACTTTATGAAAAAAAAAAAAAAACTATTTTTGTCTATCGCTGTTTTTCTGTAACGTTGATAGTATTTCAGTAAAAATTTTTGAAAACCAATATTTTAGCGATTTTTAATAATTAATATTTTGTTAACCATTGCGAAAATTGCAAAATAGTAGACTTTTTGACTCAGTTTAGTCCGCTCTGTTTACACAAAATCAATAAATCAAAAATTACGGAACACTCTGTATATTAGCGCGTAAATTTGAAACTAAAACAGAAATGACAAATAATTTGGTTTATAATGGTTTTATGCAGCAAAATCATCATATTTTTCTCTCTTAGTATTAAATTAATAACTTTTATGTATTCTAATATACTTTTAAATGAATATTAATTACTGTATATTAATTATTATATATTAAAAATTTGATTTAATTCTTAATTAATGTTATTTTCTCATCAGATTTACAAATGAGTACAAAACATAATTTTACATAAGAATCAAGATTAACAAAAGAATTTAATAACCTTCAAACCAATAAGAAAATTGTACTCAAATTTTACATATTTAAACGTAACAATAGAATAATGTATGAAATTTTTATATTTTTGGTAATGTTTTGAAAAGTATACATTTTTAAAACACTAGAATGAGGAAATTTCTTCTGGTTAAGTATTTTTCAAGGTATGAGTTAAAACAAAGTTCAAATACTGCCAGTATTATTATTATCCAACCTGTTTGATTGACGATAATAAAAGTTTTTGAATGTTATTCAAGAACATGATCTTTCAAGGCCATTAGTGATTATTTTATTTTCACTTTTACGTAAAAATGAATGTTAACTATTATCTCGAAAAATATTTAATTAAAAGGAGTTTTATTGTAGTTTACTTTAAGTAAATTTTAATGTCAACTACAAGATTATTGAGAAGTGGGGATTTCTATTAAATATTTGAAAGTTAACTTTATAGATCTTTAGAGAGCTTCTCCATTACTTCTTTTCAAGGTCAAATGAGTGTCGCAATTTAATGCAATTCATTGGAACCCTACAACTTTTGTATAAAACCTTTTTTTCTCAAATGCTTTGTTTTCAAGACACTTTACTTATCCGAGCTTTTCTGTCTGTTTATTAAAGTTTGTGGTATAAACAGGTTTAGATTGGTTACTGTATACTTCTTAAAAGCACAAAATTATTTTTATATAAATTTGATATTTCTTACATAATATATACGTAAGTATGCGTAAGTCAACTTTTTGACCAGTCATACAGCGATCCATTGAAATACTCTTGATCGTATTATAAAATAAGAAAACGTGTTTTAAAAAATTTGTTGACCTACCTGAATAAAATGGCCGCATTCCTCTTTGAGAGAAGTCATTTTTCCGGATGTTAATACGCATGTACAGCTAAAATAAAACCACTTTAATGAATTAGAAATTTCCACTTTAACAAAATCCGTGTATGTATTCCTTAACAGTTCATTATCAATTTTATGTACTTTTTGCAGGATTTATTAGACAAGAATACGCTCTATTTATCGATAAAGAATACGCAGTGATACTTTTACCATGTCGATAACAGATTATTATTCTCAGGAATAAAAATATTGTTCACGTTATAGTAGCACGTAAAAACTGAATACACTTCAAGATCAACCGTTATCGCTATCTATCAACGTTATCGATATAAAAGACAATATTTATTGGCTGCAGAGTTATTTGGATTGTCTTGTGATTTCTATGATGAAAGCGCGTACCAAAACTGACTTGTGTAATCACTTGACGTTGCTATATGAGCGCCGCAAGTGAGATTTGCGATTATTAGATTTGGAATGTACTTAACACCTTACGAGAGATATTTGTATTTGATAGATGTGAATAGTAACTTACCCGTTATACGTTACCCAGTGAGAAATGACAATGGAATCAATGTTAAATCGACGTAGAATTAGATGGTTTCGACGTCGAATTTGATGATTTTGACGTCAAATTGTCATTAATTTGATGTCGATTCCATTGTCATTTCTGACTGACAATGAGTATTGTTGTATATGATTTTAGCTTGAATCAAATTCATAATTTTTCTTTCTTAAATTCAAATGTTTATCTTTTATTTCATTATTGACCAATTGACTTACTCTTGGACCTTAAAAAACATCTTTTTAAAAAAAAAATTTACGCGAAGTGCATAAAAAAAAGTGTTGAATATATTTCTCTTAATCAAAAAACGGATATGAAATGAATGTAATTAGCTAAGCATTTCACGCAAAATAAATAAGATAGACTAAAAGTAATTAAAACTGTCAACTGAATTAAAGTGAAAAAAATACTTAAGCGTTGCCCGGATAATATTAAAACGTAATATTCTAGGACTAATATGTTTTCATAGTATGGAAATTATTTGCGAATTATTAAAAAGATTATTACATATAATATTTTGCAGATATATACAATACGTGAAACAATAATTCAACAAAGAAGAGATGTGCGTATTTTGTTTTTCACACAAAATTTGATACAGATTCTTTGATCCATTTTTTGGAATAGGCAAAAATCGAAGACGAGCCAAAACACGTGCAAGCAAAGCAGCTGTCAAAAATTAACTGAACATTCAAAATGGCCGAACTTGTCGGCATAAGTGAGAGACATGAGTACCAACATAACGCCACAAAAAATCGAAAATCGCATATACGTAACCCGCGGAAATTCAAAATTCACGATACTTTTTGAACAGACCTCGTATATGTATATTGCAGGCGAGTTAGAGGAGAATGAAGAAAATTCAACGATGAAAAGCAATAACCTGTCACAAGTTGCTTCAAAACCTGTAAATATAGAAAATTTGGAGATAAATGACATGATAGGTCAAACAGTGGCTACCGTAGGAGAGCATTAGAACCCCTCTACGGAAAAGACTGTTTCCGAGAAAATCTCTAAGCTTTTAGGAGAAGATCAAGACTAATTGAAGTTAAAATTTATGCTGAGTTAAAAGATAGATGATAAAAATGAATACAAAACGATTTGCCGGAGAGCAATAAGAAAGCAATTTTAGAAATTTATCCAAAGAAAGGAGATCTTTTTTCTGAAGCCCCTAAAGTAAATTTGGAAATAATACCTGCTTTGACAGAAATTGCTAGCAAAAGGATCAACATTTTGTCGAAACACAAAATTGTATTGGATCGTCGATCTCAGCATTAGCAGCAGCAATATTCATATTGTTAGATGTACCTGAGGAAGACATAAACTAGAAACAGTTTATATAATATTTTTGTGATGTAGGCCAGCTACTAATGGATGTGTATCATCAGCAATCGCTGACGAGAAAAGCATTCATTACTCCTCTGATGAACAAGGCTATTAAACCAACTTTAGAAGCAGCCAAAGCGGATCAAGTGGGTTATATGGCGAAAAATTTAGTAAACAAGTAATGGAGACAAAATCTCTATGGAAAAAGCCTGTACTAACATTAAAGCTCCCGAAAAAACTACGAATTCACGGAAACCTTTAAGAACATGGAAACGCAAAATTCCCACCAGCCAAATATCGACAGATGGGCTATCAAAGATACCAACAGGGAGCGTAGAAAAAGACGATTTGTTTCAAACCCTAGAATCAAGAAGCGACACGCTCATCGGAGAAGTCCAGCAATAGGACGATAAGCCGATCTTCATCAAAGAAGTAACAAGAGAAACAAATATAGCAGGTCGCTTGCGTAAATATAGAGAAAATTGAACAGCTATTACGTCAAATAAACGTATTCTAAAGTGGTTAAAAAAATGTAAAATTCCAAAATATAAATAATAAAGAACATACAGCCACAACAATAGATGTTAACGCAAGTCATAAATTTAAAATTCACAAATAAATAAGTAGATATTTCGGTCAAGTTTTAGTGAATAAAGAAGTTTCACACTTCATAGATATATTATTTGAACGTCTTCTGCACTTGATTCCTACTGCCCGTATCTTTTTCAGTTCTTTGATATTAATATGTCTTGATCTTTATAATAGAGAATAATCTATTTTAGCAAGACAATCTGTTTTATTAATTAGTATAGTTCAGAGCTTCTTGTTTGTCGCTTTTTTCCATTAAGATTTAACATAACTTCAGTTTTGTCAATCTGTGAGTGACTTACCTTCAATGTGATTTTGTCTTTTTTAATATTGCTGATGAGGACCAAAGAGAGTTGAAACGTTTAAATATAATAAAGAAAACATTGTACAATTGTCTGAGTAAATATTTTCGATTAAAAAATTTGGCGCTCACATATCTGCGCTGTTTCTCATTAACCTGCTTTTATTGCTATGTTAATTATATTTAAAAAAGATATTTAAAAAGTGCAAGGGATCCCTTATATCGTATATTGAGAGATATGCATTATTATTCAGTATGACAAATTCTTACGTCATCAGTGTATTAAATACTACAATTAACAAAAAATTTCGAGTATGATAAATTCTTTGAGTTATCGCATAATTACGTCGGTAATTATGGCATTGGTCATCCATGAACGAGTTCATATTTTACAATAATTTATGTGACGTGGTTAGCTATTACTGCAAAATATTTTTACTTTACTCTTTTCCTGATAACGTTACTCGGAAACGTTAAACAATTGCATACACGTAAAAACAGTGGATCAGTTCAAACATTACTTTCGACGATACAATAAGTCTAATTGAAAACTTTGGGATAATTATTATGTATTTTTAATTAGAAGTTTTCGATCGAAGATTGTTTAACATACACTAGATATACAACACATTGTCTATAAAATCGTATTTTTAAGTGTGCACGTTATAATAAATAACAGTTAATACTTCGGAAAATATACAATTAAACATGTGAAAATGTCAATTTTGAAATTGTCTTAAATATAATTTTGAATCACAACTTTTATTCTTAATGAATTGTTTAAGAATTGTCTAATAAATTATTTATGTTGTAATTTTATGGATTATAGTGCAATTAGAACATAAATAATAATAATAGAAATACTTTGTGTTTTTCGCAAAATTTTTCCAGAGGCAGTGACAATATGGTAAATATAAAAATGTATCTAGGATTGAATGTGCGAAGAGAAGTGCTTTTTTTGGTACGTAAGCCATTTAAATGTTCAATAAAAATAATAAGTATTTAAACATATTTAATAAAAAGAAAAAACAAAGATTTTTCTTTATTTTAATGTAAGTTAAGACAAAATTTCTATGAAAGAATTTTTTATTAAAATTCCGTAAGATTAAATTTGTACAATTTTAAATAAGAAAAAGGGTAATACATTTTGACATAACAAAAATAAAGACGATAATAATATCATATTTAATATCTAAAATACATCAAGTAATGTGGTTTAATAATAAAAATTAAAAATACATGTTAAGAAAGGCTATGAACCAAAAAATAATATAAATGTGTAAATAAAAGAAACAAATATACAATAATTATCATGATCTAAAACAAACGTCATTTCGAGCCCAATAGGGTCATTCTCACAATGTTACATGTAAACATATTTAAATAAAACAGATCAAACTAAAATGACAAAATTCAACTAAATGGATCAACTAATAAAATTATATAAAACAATAAATTGCCATCTGTAAAATCGCGTCCTGTCATTATCAAGCTGTTATTACATCTGCAACACTATAGCGTATATTTTAGATGTCAAAATAATAAAAGTTTTTATTGGTGTCAAAGTGCGCAAAGTATTAACAAGTATTGTAAATTAAAAAATTCAAGTTAAAATCTATAAAAATAGTGAGACAAACATAATTACATTAACATAATATCTAAAGCAATGAAAAGGCGAGAGTAATAAGTATTATACATATTGATATTGAATATAAAATAATAAAAGTCCGTCTATAAGATTCATACATATAATTTGATGTTATAGTACAAGTTACCTTAGAATTACAATGTTACAGTGTTCAATGATTAAAAAAAATCTTTCACATCTGTATTAATACAAAAATTCTTCTACCAAGACAGCATATTTAATTCGACGTTGGCAAAAAAATACAAAATTTGGAAGCAGTATTGCGAAGAAACTTTTGTCGTCTGGCTGGGATACATAGAGTGAAGGAATCGTTGAAAAAATGGAAGGTTGGAAATAGTTTGGAAAGGGAAACAGGAAGGGGAATAAGAGGAACTTTCCTCTTGTTTCCTTTTCCAAACTATTTCCAACCCTCCACTTTTTCAACGATTCCTTCACTCTATGTATCTTATTGCTCTCGCCTTTTCATTACTTTAGATATTATATGTTAATGTAACGTTTGTTTTCACTATTTTTATAAATTTTAACTTGAATTTTTGAATTTACGATACTTGTGCACTTTGACACCAATAAGAATTTTTATTATTTTGACATCTAAAATATACGCTATATTGTTGCAGACGATATCAGATTGATGACAGGATGCGATTTTACAGGCAATTTATTATTTTATATTATTTTATTAGTTGATCCATTTAATTAAAATATGTCATTTTAGTTGATCTGTTTTATTTAAATATGTTTACATGATAAATATGTTAACATTGAGGTTGACCCGAAACGATGTCTGTTATTTGTTTTAGATCATGATAATTATATTTGTTTCTTTTATTTACACATTTATATTGTTTTTTAGTTCATAGCTTTCTAACGTATTTTTAATTTTTAATATTTAATTTCTATGCATATAATTTTTTGTAGTTTCTTCACATCATTATTTGCAACTTGACTCAAATTAATACAGGAGCCGCTATGGGATACTCCTCTGTAGTACTTCCGGTATTGACAAGTAATATGTCATCGATAACTATAAATGAAATGGAAGTACCTTTATTTGGTAATTGTTTTAACACAATTTCAGTATTATTTATTTACAAAATATATCTTTATTAACAATAATAACTGTTATTACACTCATTGTTAGTCTGTGCTACACACTCAATATTTGAATTATAACTAACAACAAGAATAAATAATCTGCTCTTATTGTTATATTGCATAAATTTATATATAAATACAAATAGAAAAAATATTGTCATATGTATCATATGCATATTTTTAAAAAATGATGAAATATTTTTATAAAATAAAAAAATATTGTTTGTAAAATGCACTCATTTGCACATAATATTGGAAAAATTTTTGTCTAGCTTCTATTGTATCTATCACCCAAATTATCGGTTGCCTTTTATGCCTTATTACCATGAACTATGGAAGACGATGTACCATGATAGTATGCGGTATAAACTTTTCTTTAGGATGGATCTTGATTG
>NW_017306081.1:743734-747365 GCF_001594115.1 Trachymyrmex septentrionalis | reverse complement strand
ATATATATATATATAGCTCAAAAAAATTATGGCATAGACAAATTTTGGATAAAAATTGACCCACTTTGACTGACCATAACTTTGCGAAAAATTATTGCAGAATAACGATTTATTTTTTTAAATTAAAGCTTGAAATCTCTAAGAATTCTTTAAGATGTTATGGTCAGATTTTAAATTTAATCCACCCCTACCACTGCAACACTGTAACTCTCAAAATATGAGAGTATGTTTATCATATTGAAAATTACAAAGTTCGGAATGCACAGACTTTGTAAAATTTTTTTGGAGAATGCTGTTTGCAGCAGCATAAAGTTTAAACTTTTCTTTTTAATTAAAAAAAAAACTAGCTGCTGCGATTTTTTTTCGCAAAGTTACAACACTTTAAAATAGCCCTTGCATTTTTTATATATATTACCGACATTACCAGAGGCGCACCGCGACAAGATTGCTGGATAGATTTTGCACATCGTGTTTCTGTGTGTGTGTAAATTTCAGTAACGCGTGTTGCTTCCGCGTTGCTCGAGTACTGCTTGCAGTCGATTCCTCATATTAATGCAGGCTCTAATTTCTTTCTGCGGAATGTCTTTCCGAATTTGCACCAGAACTTGTGATAAGTCTTTAAGATTGACAGGTTGTCTTGCCAAATCTCTTAACCTACAACCCATTATGTCCCATATGTGTTCTATAGGAGTCAAATAAGGATAACGATCATGTAACTTTTTCCCTAAGGCGGAAACGTACGAAGTGAAAATTCTTTATATGTATGTATATGTACGAACATACATATCTAAAAATTTTCATTTTTTACGTTTCCGCTCTAGCGAAAAAGTTACAAGATTGCTACCCAGGACTCATTGCAGGATGTGGAAGCATTCTAATTGAGTTTTCCACCAAAAATTGGTATGTAATGACTGCGGTATGCGGTGCATTATTCTGTATAAATAAAACATTTCTTCCTGTACGACGACTCATTGGTACCTTGATAAAAATAAAAATGAGAGCGTAAGTCAAATGTAATGTGAGAGTAACAGAAACGTAAATAAAACTTTTAGGAGGCAAAAATTAAAGGTAATTAAAAATAAAATATCAAAATGTGAAAGAAGTGTAAATGTTCCTTTTATATATTTCATTATTCCAATTTTCGCCTTCTAGAAATTTTGTTTAAGTTTCTGTTACTCTTCCATTACATCCGATTTCGATTTTTATTTTCATTTTATTTTTATCAGGATAGTACATAATGAACTTCTTCTCTATATTGCACTACTGTTATTCTAATATTGATAGAACAACAAGATCTGTGCATTAATTCGCAGTGATTCCCATACCATTACAGAGCCAACGTTGAATGCTCTTACAGAAGCAACACATAATACCAACGATACCAAACTCGAATCCATTTATCAGAATTGAATAAACAAAATCGCGATTTGTCAGTGCAGAGCACGTTTTGTCATTGCCGCATTATCCAGCGAACATGAGTTGGTGCATACTCTAAGCTAACACATCAATGTTCAACGTTTAACATTGGCACAGAGCAACGATTCCGGGATCTTCAATCTGCCACATGCAAACGATTTCTTACCGTTTGATCACTAATTTGACGGCCTGGTATGACTGCTTCCACAATTCGTCAAGCTGTGATCATAAACATTGGGTTTTGCACATAAAATTTATAATGGCGCGATCTTCTCATGCAGTCGTGATATGTCTCCGACCTTGTCCTCGTCGTAAATGCAAATTTCTCGTTTGTCGATAATAAGACCAAATGCAAGAAACTTCTGATTGGTTTATGTCAAGTTGTCTTGCAATGTAAGATTGTGAGAAACCTTCTCATAAGCGCAATAATCTGTGCACGTTAAATTTGATTTAGTGGTCGCATTTTGAAAATCTACAATACAAAAATGAACTATTGTACAAAGAAAAAGAATATTCCTGACGTACTTAATCTTATTACAACTTTATACAGTATAAAATTTAATTTTTTCTGGTATAGCGCGCTGGCTGCAAAACAACGTTGCATTTAAATTAAAAGAGAAAGTTTGATTTTTATGCCGCTGCAAACGGCATTCCCCTAAAAAATTTTACAAAGGCCATGCATTCCATCAAATTTTGCAATTTTCTCAATATGACAAACATACTCTCATATTTTGAAAGTGGTAGAAATATTGTATATTAAACTTAAAATCTGGCTATAGCGTCTTAAAGTAGAGATTTAAAGCTTTAATTAAAAAAAAAATCGTTATTCTACGATAATTTCTCGTAAAGTCATCATCAGTCAAAGTTGACCACTTTGTCCAAAATTTTTCTATGCCATTTGTTTTCAAAATTAATGTAAACAAAAAATCAAATAAAACTTTTAAATTAATAAAAAAATTATGCTCAAATTTTATACAGATACTCGGACGTAATAATAAAACAATCTTTTTGAGTATAGTTTTAGTAATGCAAAATTATACTTTGAGATTACATATTAGAGAATGCTCGGAAAAAATTTTCTTATGTTAAGGGGATACTGGAGCAACGAGCAAACTTAATCGATGTCGATAAAACAGATTTATAATTCCAAATAAAATATTACGTACATCAAGAAAACATTTCATATACATGTGTGCATTAATTAAATCATTACGTATATTAAATAAATCATTAAATAAAACATTAGAAAAAAATCAAGTTTGAAGAAATGTAAAAAAATTCTTACGTATAATTATGTATAAAATTATGTATGAGCAATTTTTTTACATTTTTCCAAACTTGTTTTTTTTTATAAAATAAATAATGCAAAAATTATCCCTTTAATTATTTTTAATGTTTTTACATTACTATTATTATTTCTAATACACTAAAAAAGTAAATTTAGAAAAGAAAAAGGGATGTATGAACATGTATGGACATATTTCACATATAACATGTTTACGCGTGTTTATGTATGGTTATACATATTTATACATATATTCATGCATGACAAATTTTTTACCAGTTCAAATCGTACTTCTCAAGTCATTCCTTTTGTAAGTTTCAAAATCATATAATTTGAAGGTCTCATAATAGTTTTATAAATTATTCAAATATGGAAAAGTACTTTTTGTTTGGATATATCTTTGCATTTATTTATATAGGAAAAAGTCCTGTAGTAACAACCAGCCCCTAGTATCGACCAAAATTAATTTTAATTTATCTTAGATGATAGTATGTGCATGAGAAGATGCGTCCTATTGTTTTATGTATCATAAACTGCGGTTATGCATATTATTAATTCGTAGGAAATGTTGGGGCAGCTTTTGACAGCGTGTCTAATGGGTATTGCAAAAGTTATCTTTCAGAGCTAATTTCTTGTCTTTCTCAGGTAATTAAATGTTGCATTGTTTATACTATATTTAGTCTATTAGAAGAAAATAGCATTAATATAATCATTTTCTTTATACAACATCGCAAGATAGAAAATATTTCATCATTGCTGTTTTTTCTGTAGCACCGACCAACCTACTGTTGCCATGTTGCGTAATACTGACCAACCTGTAAATAAAGTTTTTAACTCTTAAACTGTAACATTTAAAAAATTACGTACGTATGTATCTATATATGTATGTACGTATGTATGTGAGTGTATATATATATATATATATATATA
>NW_017306081.1:739342-743634 GCF_001594115.1 Trachymyrmex septentrionalis | reverse complement strand
GTATAATCCTAATTTTCTTCAGAGATGTCAGATAAAATATTTTTTATGCAAAATTTATCTTGTCAAGTTCCTTATAATTTCTTGGACATAGTTGTCGAGTTGCCATAAAATTGATAATAAAACTAAATCATAAAATCTTTTCTTTAATCTTAGAATATAATAGCACACCAATAAATAATACTTAAAATGTGTAATTAGCAGTAGCTCTCTATATTATTTTCTTATCAGTTTATTGTTTTACATTCTCCTTCATATCCTTCTCGGTTTATTTTCCTCTTTTCTTCCTCGCATTGATGTCAAGAAAGTTGTTTACAAATTAAGTTTTAACAGCAATCTATGAGATCGACGTTACAGTTTTTTTAAGGTTCATTTATTAGCAATTAAAATTAAAATAAAATATGTTCATTTAACTTTAATCTATAATTCTACAATTCAAATGACTTTTTGTTACATTATTAGTCATTTTCACCTAAAAATTAACTAAATTTAGCTGATTGATACTACAGGACGAATTTTCCTCAATCTCAAATTCTAACTTTCTCCTTTCTGCTAATTATCAACCTTTATATCCACATTTAGTTAAAATGGCCTACGTTTTTTTATTAAGCATGATTTAAACTACAAATAACTTTTGTTTTTTAAATTTTCGTTAAGTCTAGTCCAAGATATTCTACAAAAACTTAAGGTTGTTGGTATTACAGGATTTTCGCTTATATGTGAAGGAAGAACCTATATGGTACAGAAAACAGTAATTTATAATTTTTGTGGATTTTTTTATACCGATTTGTACTTTTCCATAGATATTTATATTTTTTCTTTCATTATGAAAAAGGATTTTTTATTCTATATATCATAAAAAAACGACCTAGTTAGGGAAATACGCTCCATCGCATTCCCTTAAGGGAATCCTAAAGTCATCTATATTATCGACTAAACCATATAATTTTTGTGTAACAAAACTTACTTTTTTCCTCTTTTACTGATTCAAAAATCATTTTCCAACGTGTACACATTAATACGTCTCAGTGAGAAAGAAAAGTTGAGAACGATAAAAAATTTCAAAATAAAAATCTTCTTTACCACCTCTTAGTCTAATAAGACGCTCCAGAGCTGTCACGTCGTGACAGCATTTATTTCATAAAAAAAACAGTGCAATTTGTACTTACAAAATAATATTCCACAAACTAATAGTTTGCATAAAGAAATAAATTAGACTACACGTCTAATTAAAACATTATTGTTATATGAAAATTTATGTGTATGTATGCGTGAGATATTGATAATAGCAGAGAGAGGTTTCTCTCTGATAATAGTATTGATGGTAGTATATAGTGATGTGTCAATAATTCATAAATTGTCTGTGTGTAAGTGGTATTTACAATATGGCTATCGTCTTTAAGATCCCCTTAATTTCAAGTAGTGGATGTGAAGGGTTAAATTTATAACAATACGTGCTTTATTATTAATTGACATTACGTGGACTTACTAATAATAAAACATCATTAATTTAATCCAGATCGGTTCAATCCACTAAGGTCAAAAACTTTATATTCTCTACTGCGAGTGAATATGTATATATTCGACAGAAAAGAAAGTTTGCAACAATTTTTTTCGATATCTTTTTTTCGGGTCTTGCCCAATTTTACAATATGCTTGCTCACCGCGCGATTAGTTCTTACTTATGGATCTATCCAGTTACGTTCAATCGCTTTACAAGCAAGACTGACAATGAATTCCAAAATCCATTGAAAAAGTGTCGTAACCTTTCTGCTGGTGAGTGTACATAAACGAAAGAAAGATACATTGTTGTATCATTATTCTTTTGATCGATTTATTGCCTAGAACCTAGAAGATTATTAATTAATTTAATTATTAAAAGAATATAATATGCATGCAAGTTTTATCAATTTTGTGAACCAGAGTTTTTATTAATGTAAAAAAGGAGAATTAGAATTTTCTTTAAGCTGGCTGTTTGCTTAATAATCGGACGAAAATTAATTCGTATTAATTAGAAATGGTTTGCAAATTTTCAGGAATTGCCATGGGTCTTAGCTCATCTTCTATTGAAATTTATTTAGCAGAAATCTCTATTACTTCATGGAGAGAAATAATTACAACTACTCCGAATACATCACTTTCTGTTGGGGTTCTAGTCGTCTATTGTCTAGGATTTGTTGCACAGGTAAGAATATATTATGTTGCTTCCAATAATTTTATAGATATAAAAAAGTAAGAGACTTGATAACGAGCAAATGAAAAATAACTTAAAGTATGTTATCAATTAAAAATTTTAATCAATTACATACATTAAATTTTATCTCATATAGAATAATGGATGTGTTAAAATCCGTTTCTAAATTTTCATGTATCTTCATAAAAATTAACAGTTACAATAACTAATACATATTAATTTATACAGTTATATTATACTTTATTAAACAAATTTATATTATTTTAGAACAATTGGAGATTGATAGCAGTATTTTTTATCATACTTTCGATATTGTTTCTGTTATGCAATATTTTTTTTATCCGTGAGAGTCCTGAGTGGTTGCTTTTAAAAAACAGAAAGGAGGCAGCTCGGATCTCTCTACTTCGAATCCGTGGTCTGCATCAGGAAACGATAGAGTTCCAAAAAGAATTTGCTGAAATGAGGAATTGCAACAAAATGGCAAATAATTCTGAAATGCCAAGAAATTGTCAACCAAATGTCGTTTTAAATATAGAGGCCGAAAAGGGGTCATCTTTAAGCTGGAATATGAGAAATAAGCTCAAGCGTATCCAAAGGATAACACTTTTACCAGAAGTATGGAAGCCTTTTGTGATATTAAATCTCTACTTTTTTTGGCAACAATTTAGTGGATTATATGTGATTATTACTTATGCTGTCGATATGATTAGGAGAATCGATATTACAATAGACCCCTTCTTCATCACAGTCATAGTAGGAGTAGTTCAATTAGTAGGCAATATGGTAACTACATTTTGCAGCATGAGGTAACTATTTCTTTTGCTACATTTTTTGTGTACAGTTCGCAATCTCGTCATGATATAATGTACTTATGTTATGCAAAAATGCATAAAAAAATATCAATTGCAATAAGAATTATTAATAATAGAAATTGCATTTAAATTGCATAGAAATTGTTGAGAACAAGAATAAGCGCGAATTTGATGTAATAAGTAATTTTATTTATTTTAAATGTAACGAATATTGTTTATTAGATATTTTTTATTAAGACTTTTGTGATTAATCCATAGATCATGTTATTACAATGATTGTCAAACATTTATTCAGGATTGGAATTGTTACTTCATAAAAGTAACACATTTCCGTTATTTTTGTAAAATGTAACTCGTTACTAATTTTAAAATGTAATGCGTCACAAATGTAATGCGTTAACTTTACTAAAATTAGTAACGAGCAAGGTTGGCAAATAACTTGTTACTTCGACACGTCAATACCATTAAAAATTATACTTTTTTTGATAACGAATAGATAATAATATTACATTTTCTTCTAATAATGAGTAACGTTCATGGTAACACAGTTACATTTTTGGGATAATGGTAACAATTTCACTAGCTACTTTTATCATTACTTAATTTTTAGCCAAGTAAAAGTTTTAATCGTATATATACATGTATAACTAGAGCGTACATATATTATATTACATTATTATATACATATATACAGAGTGTGTTTGATAAAAAGGTCAAGTTTTTCTTGAAAACTTAATTAGAAATAGGAGGAAGACAACTCCCACAACACGAGTAACTGTTTGTTGGCTTATAGTCAACTTTTTCCAGTTGGCATGTAGTTGACTGTTGAAAGTCGATTTAAAGTCGACTGTTCCCAGTTGACTTAAAGTCGACTACGAGTTGATTATTTGCTGGCTATTAATCGACTATGTTTTAGTCGACTTAAAGCCGACTGTTCCTAACCGACTTTCAACAGTCGATTATGAGTCGACTATGAGTTGACTATTTGCTAGCTATTAGTTGACTATGTTTTAGTCGACTGTAAGTCGACTTAAAAGTGACAAAAGCTCTATTCTTTACGCACGCACGCACGCACGCGAAATATTTTATTATTAAAGTTAAAAAGATTAAAAAGGCCAACAAATTAATGAACAATTCAATATTATAAAAAATTATATTTCAATGTTAAATAATTATTATATTGTACGCGTCTTGAACTTCACAAAGCTTTTATAATTTTGAGCTATACTCGTATATACATATACGAGTATATGATCATTTACGAAATAATAATAAAAAAAGATTCATCA